>NC_080691.1:83838044-84057123 GCF_030445035.2 Dasypus novemcinctus | reverse complement strand
TCCGCCAAGCCAGGTCCCCAGAAGGGCGGAGGAGCCCTGTGGATTGGGCAGCCCGACCCCGTGGCTGGTGGCCTGAGAGACGGCGGGGCTGCCGGACCACAGACGGGGTGGGGGGCGGCGGCGGGCCACAGACGGGGCAGTGGGCCACAGACGGGGACCACTGGGCCACAGACAGGTGGCAGACCACAGACGGGCCGTCGGACCTCAGACGGGGGGACCACCGGGCCACGGGGGGGGATGCCGGGCCACAGAGGGCGCACCCTGCCGGCTCCTTGCCTGGGCTCGGGCGTGGTGGCAAATGCTGTGGTCCCCTCTGGGGCTTCCTCGGGCAGCCGCAGCCTTGCCCGGCTGGCGCTGCAGGCGGGGGCCCGCGAGCACACCCAGCAGGGCAGGAAACCGGGCGCACCCCTCAGCTGGGGTCAGGGCTGCCCGCCTCCTGGAGCCACGAGCTTGGCCGGAGGGGCAGGGAGGGGAGGGCGTCCCAGGGCTCGGCTGGGCCCTTCGAGGACTGAAGAGGCAGATGTCAGCGTCAGCCGTCCATCCGCCCCCATCCCTCCACCTGTCCACCATCCGTCTATCCACCATCCGTCTGTCCACCCCCATCCATCCCTCCACCTGTCCACCACCCATCTGTACACCCACTGTCCATCTGTACACCATCCGTCTGTACACCCACCGTCCATCCCTCCACCTGTCCACCGTCCATCCGTCTGTACACCCCCTGTCCAGCCCTCCATCTGTCCACCGTCCATCCGTCTGTACACCTACTGTCCATCTGCCCACTGTCCACCGTCCAGCCCTCCACTTGTCCACCACCCATCCGTCTGTACACCCCCCGTCCATCCCTCCACCTGCCCACCGTCCCTCCACCTGCGCCCCCAGCCGTGTTTGCCAAACACAGGTGGTTCTAGGTCTGCTGCAAACAAGACAGGCCCGGACTCCCCTCGAGCTGCTCACACTGAGGCGAAGGCAGGAACGAGCAAGTCTGTGTGCAGGCAGTGTCAGGGAGGGGGTGTGCTGGGGAGAAGCGGGCGGGGGCTGGCTCGTCAAGGGACCCTGGTGGGATCTGAAGAGGCGACTAGGAGGAGGCCAGGTGCCAGGACGTCTGAGAAGGCCGCAGCGGCGCACAAACGCCCTGGGGCAGACGCAGGCTCGGGCAGCGGGGACGAGCAGGGAGCAGCGAGGCTGGCGCGGGGCGTGTGCAGGGCAGCCCGTGAGGCTCTGTGGTCCTGGCAAGGTGAGGCACTAACTTACTTTCATTATCTTTGCAAGTTGTTTCTTTCACTGTTTCTGTGTTCTTTGTTCTGTTACACAGCCCTTAACTTTCTGTGTTGAACCTGCTTGCGTGCCTGGATACACCCGCTTGATCGTGATGTGGTGTTCTCTCAAGGTGTTGGATGTGGTTTCAGTATTTTGTTGCGGATTCTTGCATTTATGTTCAAAAGGAATATTGCTTGTACTTCCCTTTGCTCGATAGCGATGCCTGGTTTAGGTGTTCGGGCGACGTTGCCTCGCGAGCGGGTCGGGCGTTGGTGCTCCTTCTGCGGTTGTTCGGCACGATTCAGGCGAGGCCGTCTCGTCCTGGGCTCCTCTGTGCGGGAAGCTTTTGGCTCCTGACTCAATCTCCTCACTTACGGGTCTGTTGAGATTCTCCGCTGGCGTCGGATTAGGTAATTTGTACGCTGTAGGACTTGGTCCACTTCGTCTGGCCGTGTCATGGTTCACGAGATAACCCGTCTTTTAAACTAATGACGGAGTATAATAAAATTTTAAGGGCTTTATTCTGATAGAATTCGCATACTATACACTTCACCCGCTTCAAGCGCACAGTTCAGGGTGTTTTTTAAATATCGCCGCACACTTGTAGCAACCAGCACCAGCGTCTAATTCCAGAGCACTTTTGTCCCCCCAAAGAGAAGCCCCACCCGCCTGCGTCTCCCGGCCTTGGCCGCCGCGTCCCAGCTCCGGGAGGCCTGGTCTGCGCGTTTCCGGTCAGCAGGCTCCACGCCACGCGGCCTTCGGGGTCTGCTCCTCAGGACACCGCCTCCCGGCTCGCCCACGTGGCCACGTGGCGCGTCTCAGTCCTTCACGGACCAGCAGCGCCGCCGCCTGGACAGCCCCTCTGGCCGTCTGGACGGCCCCGTATGCGTTCTGTGTGGCCACACGCTCTCCTGTCTCGGAGCCAAGTCGCCGGGCCCTGCCGTCACCCCGGGGGCGCTGCCGGTTGCTCCCCACAGCGGCTGCGGCGGCTCACACCGCACGGCAGCGGGGGCCACACAGCCGGAGGGACCCCGTCGGGCCTGGACATGGGCGGGTGGAGAGGAGGGCGGCAGCGGCCGAGGACGGCTGGGCGTCCCGGGACAGCGGGGTGTGGTTGGGGCCACGAGGCCGTCTGGGCACTGCGTGGCCTGGTCCTGACCCGGCCCCCTCTCCCTGCCGCGGGGGCCCCCGGGCCTAACCCTGCTCTCCCCGTCCCCCCGCAGGCAGCAGGCCCGAGGCTCAGATCATCGGGGGCCACGAGGCCGCCCCCCACTCGCGCCCGTACATGGCCTCGCTGCAGAGGGCCGGTGCCCACCTGTGCGGGGGCGTCCTGGTGCACCCCCAGTGGGTGCTGACGGCCGCCCACTGCCTGACCGCACCGTGAGTGACCCCAGGGTCCCCGCCCCTCGCCTCCCGCGGTGGCCGGGGCCTGCCTGCCGCCCTCCGTCGGTGGGGGCTGCTGTGACCCCAGCACAGAGCTGGCGGAGCGCAGGAGCTGCCGTTGCACCCCTGCGGGGCCGCCCCCTGGCCTGCCCGTGGTGGCCCCACTGGCCTGGGAAGCCGAGCCATCCAGCAGAGGCGCAGGGTTGCCCGCTGTCCCCCGCGCTGGCCGCGTTCCAGGGAGGCCCCGTGGAGGCTGCAGGACAGCTGGTGTCCTACAGCCGGGCAGAGTGGGACACGGCCTGCTGGGCCCTGGACAAGGCCCTCTGGTCAGGGCATAAAAGATGCAGTGGGGGGGAAGCAAGGAGGGCTTCCCAGAGGAGGGGCTGGGCTGGGGGGCGGGGAGGGTCGCCAGGAGGGGGCTGGGCTGGGGGGCGGGGAGGGTCGCCCAGGCCGCACCTGACCCGGCAGGAAGGAGCAGCTGCGGCTGAGGCTGGGGCTGCACGCCCTGGACCGCCCCTGGGGTCCCCTTCCGCATCAGCGCGGCCGTCAGCCACCCCGACTACGAGGCGGCCCGGAAGCTGGAGAACGACCTCGCGCTGCTCAAGGTGGGGGCGCCGCGGGGAGCCCTGGCCCCGCCCCGCCCCGCCCCACCCCGCCCCTCGCCGTGCCCCGCCCCCCGCTGGGCCCTGTCCATGCCACGCCCCCACGCCGTGCCACGCCCCCTGCTGAGCCCTGTCCATGCCCCGCCCCCACGCCGTGCCCCGCCCCCCGCTGGGCCCTGTCCATGCCACGCCCCCACGCCGTGCCACGCCCCCCGCTGAGCCCTGGCCCCGCCCGCCCCTCGCCGTGCCCCGCCCCCCGCTGGGCCCTGTCCATGCCACGCCCCCACGCCGTGCCACGCCCCCCGCTGAGCCCTGGCCCCGCCCGCCCCTCGCTGTGCCCCGCCCCCCGCTGGGCCCTGTCCATGTCACGCCCCCATGCCGTGCCACGCCCCCGCTGAGCCCTGGCCCCGCCCCGCCCCCTCGCCGTGCCCCGCCCCCCGCTGGGCCCTGTCCGTGCCACGCCCCCATGCCGTGCCACGCCCCCGCTGAGCCCTGGCCACGCCCCCTCGCCGTGCCCCGCCCCCCGCTGGGCCCTGTCCGTGCCACGCCCCCTCGCCGTGTCATGCCCCGCGGGGGGCTCCCCCTGCTGAGTCCCGGCCACGCCACGCACCCTCGTGGTGCCCTGTCGCGCCCTCCCGCTGTGTCATGCCCCGCCCCGCCGCCTGCTGAGCCCTGGCCACGCCCCCTCACCGTGCCTTGTCACGCCCCTCACCGTGTCCTGCCCCGGGGGGGCTCCCCCTGCTGCGCCCTGGCCCCGCCCCCACCACGCCCCGCCCCCTCACCGCCCCCTGTGCGTCCCTGCAGCTGGACCAGAAGGTGCGGCCCAGCAGGACCGTTCGGCCCCTGGCCCTGCCCCCGGGGCGCCTGGTGGTGGCGGCAGGGGCGCGGTGCAGCGTGGCCGGCTGGGGGGTGACCCGCCCGGGCGGGCGGCTGTCCCGGACCCTGCAGGAGCTGGACGTGCGCGTGCTGGACCCCCGGATGTGCAACAACAGCCGCTTCTGGCACGGGGAGCTCGCCCCCACCATGGTCTGCCTGGCGGCCAACGCCCAGCACCAAGCCCCGTGCAAGGTGAGGGCGGTGGGCGTGGGGGGACAGCCAGCAGGGGGCGGGGGGAGCAGCGGGGAGGAGGGGCGGCCAGCCGGGGGCGTGGGGAGGGGGCGAGGGATAGCGGGTGGGGGGGCAGCCAGCCCGGGCGTGGAGAGGAGGGGCGGCCAACCTGGGCAGGGGTCCACTCTGGGGAGTGCCCAAGGTTATGGACTCTCATTAGTCCCATTTCTCAGATGTGGAGACCAAGGCACACAGTCTAGAGGGGGGGCGGAGCTGGAATTCAAACTCAGCACCCACGGCGGCCGGGGCAGCGGGCACAGCATGTGCAAAGGCCCTGGGGCGGGCAAAGGCGCCGGAGGGCAAGAGGACCAGTGAGGAAGGAAGGCGAGAGGGAGGCAGGAAGGAGCCTCTCCCCCAGGAGAACCACCCGGCAGCGGCCCCCGCGGCCTCTCGCCCCCACAGGGCGACTCGGGAGGACCCCTGGTGTGCGGCAGAGGCCTGCTGGCCGGCATCCTGTCCTTCGGCCCCAAGGCCTGCGCCGACGTCTTCAAGCCACCCGTGGCCACGGCCGTGGGCCCCTACGTGTCCTGGATCAAGAAGACCCTGCGCCGCAGGATGCGCCGGGCTGCCCCGCCCCCCCTCGGGCGCCCAGGGCGTGGGGGAGGGCCAGGGAGGGGGCAGTGAGTTCCATAAAGAGCCGCCGCTGCTGGCCCCCCCCCCCCCCCCGCCCAGGGCCGGGCCAGGGGCCTGAGCACCAGCCCCACCCACTTAGGGGACGGTCCAGTGGCCCTCAGCACATCACAGTTCCAATTCCAGAATGTTCTCGTCGCCCCAAAAGGAGCGCCGAGCCGCAGAGCAGCCTCTCCTGCCCCCCTCAGCCCCAGGCCCCGAATCGCCTTCCCGTCGCGTGGAGCTGCCCGTTGCGGGCGTCGCGCTCAAATGCAGCTGCAGTGTGTGGCCTCTTGGCTCTGGCTTCCTGCCCCCAGCACCTCGTCTTCGGGGTCCGTCCCCCCTGCAGTGTGAATCAGCTTCGCCCCACCCCCCGTCCACGGAGGGTGCCCCCATGCTGCTCCCAGAAAAAGGTGGACCCTCAGCCGCTTCTGAGAGTCCCCGCGCAGCCATCACTGCAGGGACCGCCCCGCTGCTTCCGCCTTAGAAGCGAGTACCGCGCGTTAGCAAAGAACTCGAGCGGCTGGTTATTGCCGAGATGCTTTCTTGCTTTTAGTGTAACGTAGAATGACTCACCTGAATCCTGGCCTTGACACGGGTGACCTTTCAGCAGCGGCACAAGAATCTGGGACCTATTTCTTTGATTCTAATACTGTTTCATAGTTGCATAATTTTTAACTCGTAACTGGTCCCCTTTGTATTCCCGTATCTTACCATGCATGGATTTTGTCAACACGTAGCCGCGAGGAGGCCTGCTTGGTCCAGCCTCGTCATGTTCATCAGGGGACTTACAACTTTCTGTCTTATAGCCCAGACAAACTTTGCTCAGTTTCCCACCACCTGCTGTCTACTGAGCTGTTTGCAACTTTGTGTGTTTCTTGGCTGGACTATGGTCAGCTCCGAAAGGGTGTTAAGCAATTTGCCACCCATTTGTAACCTGTAACAGGCTTAACCAAGCCAGCCTCTGGGGACGGCGCTTCCTTCCAATTAAACAGCTGGGTCAGTGTCCCCTGACATCCAACACCACCGTCTCCACCTTCCTGTGAATTTCAGAACAGCCCGAAGTTTCTCCAGTTTGGGAAGAACAGATCCGAGAGTTCTCGCCGGTCTTCCTGCCTCGCGACGCAGCTCAGACCTCTCTCAGAAATCCAGGGTCTCCGCTCGGTCTCTGAGGGCATCGGGGTCGTCCCGCCCAGCCTGGTGGCCCACGGCCTTCTTAAACGAGTCTCTGCGTAGCGGTCCCTGCACCTGGGAGCCGACCGGGCGGAAGTGGGTCCTCTCCCGGCCCTGCCCTCCCAGGAGGCAACTGTTGCCAGCTTCTCGCTTCTCTTTCCAAGGAGCTTTTATGAGTCACGAAGGCGTGTCGGAGGTTTTTTGTTTTATTACTTTGTTTTGTGTTCTAGTTATGCCAGTAAAAAGAATTTATTGGGAAATGGGGGAAAAGACAGAGCTTGCTGAGAAATGGGAGAGAAGGACGGAAATACACACCGAGTTTAGTGCGGGCTCTAGACAGAGCGGCTTTGGCTTGTGTGGTCACCTTTTAAGCTGTAATTATCCCTCCCCTTGCTAACGCTCGGGAGGGCCCAGCCGTCACTGTTACCCACCAACGGCAGGGGCCAATGCGGAGGCCTGTTCAAAATATCCAGGCCAAGGCGGTCCCAGAAAGAGACACCGGGACCTCAAGGTTAAACTCGGTCTCGGCGACGTCTTGCAGCCTTGTGTCAGCCACGGTGCTGTCAGCCGTGTTGTCTGTCAGCCATGCCACTTGCTGACTGTGTTGTCTGTCAGCTGTGCTGCCTGTCGGCCGTGCTCCTGTCGGCCGTGCTCCCTGTCGGCCCATGCTCCCTGTCGGCTGTGCTGTCGGTCGTGCTCCCTGTCGGCCGTGCTCCCTGTCGGCCGTGCTCCCTGTCGGCTGTGCTGTCGGCCGTGTTCCCTGTCGGCTGTGCTGTCGGCTGTGCTCCCTGTCGGCAGTGCTCCATCAGCCGTGCTGTCGGGCGTGCTCCCTGTCGGCCGTGCTCCCTGTCAGCCATGTTGTCTGTTGGCCATGCTGTTGGCCGTGTTGTCTGTCAGCCATGCCACTTGCTGACTGTGTTGTCTGTCAGCTGTGCTGCCTGTCGGCCGTGCTCCCTGTCGGCCCGTGCTCCCTGTCGGCCGTGCTGTCAGTCGTGCTCCCTGTCGGCCGTGCTCCCTGTCGGCTGTGCTGTCGGCCGTGCTGTCAGTCGTGCTCCCTGTCGGCCGTGCTCCCTGTCGGCTGTGCTGTCGGCCGTGCTCCCTGTCGGCCATGCTCCCTGTCAGCCGTGCTGTCGGCCGTGCTCCCTGTCGGCCATGCTCCCTGTCAGCCATGCTGTCGGTCGTGCTCCCTGTCGGCCATGCTCCCTGTCGGCTGTGCTGTCGGCCGTGCTCCCTGTCGGCCATGCTCCCTGTCAGCCGTGCTGTTGGTCGTGCTCCCTGTCGGCCATGCTCCCTGTCGGTCGTGCTCCCTGTCGGCCGTGCTGTCGGTCGTGCTCCCTGTCGGCCGTGCTCCCTGTCAGCCGTGCTGTCGGCCATGCTCCCTCTCGGTCGTGCTCCCTGTCGGCCGTGCTGTCGGTCGTGCTCCCTGTCAACCGTGCTCCCTGTCAGCCGTGCTGTCGGTCGTGCTCCCTGTCGGCCATGCTCCCTGTCGGCCGTGCTCCCTGTCGGCCGTGCTGTCGGCCGTGCTCCCTGTCGGCCATGCTCCCTGTCGGCCGTGCTGTCGGCCGTGCTCCCTGTCGGCCATGCTCCCTGTCGGCCGTGCTGTCGGCCGTGCTCCCTGTCGGCCATGCTCCCTGTCGGCCGTGCTGTCGGCCGTGCTCCCTGTCGGCCATGCTCCCTGTCGGCCGTGCTGTCGGCCGTGCTCCCTGTCGGCCGTGCTGTCGGCCGTGCTCCCTGTCGGCCGTGCTCCCTGTCGGCCGTGCTCCCTGTCGGCCGTGCTGTCGGTCGTGCTCCCTGTCGGCCGTGCTCCCTGTCGGCCGTGCTGTCGGTCGTGCTCCCTGTCGGCCGTGCTCCCTGTCGGCCGTGCTGTCGGTCGTGCTCCCTGTCGGCCGTGCTCCCTGTCGGCCGTGCTGTCGGTCGTGCTCCCTGTCGGTCGTGCTCCCTGTCGGCCGTGCTCCCTGTCGGCCGTGCTCCCTGTCGGCTGTGCTCCCTGTCAGCCGTGCTGTCGGCCGTGCTCCCTGTTGGCTGTGCTGTCTTTCGTGCTCCCTATCAGCTGTGCTCCCTGTTGGCCCATGCTCCCTGTCGGCCGTGCTCCCTGTCGGCTGTGCTGTCGGCCGTGCTCCCTGTCAACCGTGCTCCCTGTCAGCCGTGCTCCCTGTCGGCCGTGCTCCCTGTCGGCCGTGCTCCCTGTCGGCTGTGCTGTCGGCTGTGCTGTCGGCCGTGCTCCCTGTCGGCCGTGCTCCCTGTCGGCCATGCTCCCTGTCAGCCATGCTGTCGGTCATGCTCCCTGTCGGCCATGCTCCCTGTCGGCTGTGCTCCCTGTCGGCCGTGCTGTCAGCCGTGCTCCCTGTCGGCCCGTGCTCCCTGTCGGCTGTGCTGTCGGCCGTGCTCCCTGTCGGCCGTGCTCCCTGTCGGCTGTGCTGTCGGCCGTGCTCCCTGTCGGCCGTGCTCCCTGTCGGCTGTGCTGTCGGCCGTGCTCCCTGTCGGCTGTGCTGTCGGTCATGCTCCCTGTCGGCCATGCTCCCTGTCGGCCATGCTCCCTGTCGGCCGTGCTCCCTGTCGGCTGTGCTGTCGGCCGTGCTCCCTGTTGGCCATGCTCCCTGTCAGCCGTGCTGTCGGCCGTGCTCCCTGTCGGCCATGCTCCCTGTCGGCCGGCTCCCTGTCGGCCATGCTCCCTGTCGGCCGTTCTGTTGGCCGTGCTCCCTGTCGGCCGTGCTCCCTGTCGGCCGTGCTCCCTGTCAGCCGTGCTGTCGGTCATGCTCCCTGTCGGCCGTGCTCCCTGTCGGCCGTGCTCCCTGTCGGCTGTGCTGTCGGCCGTGCTCCCTGTCGGCCGTGCTCCCTGTCGGCTGTGCTGTCGGCCGTGCTCCCTGTCGGCCATGCTCCCTGTCAGCCATGCTGTCGGTCATGCTCCCTGTCGGCCATGCTCCCTGTCGGCTGTGCTCCCTGTCGGCCGTGCTGTCAGCCGTGCTCCCTGTCGGCCCGTGCTCCCTGTCGGCTGTGCTGTCGGCCGTGCTCCCTGTCGGCCGTGCTCCCTGTCGGCTGTGCTGTCGGCCGTGCTCCCTGTCGGCCGTGCTCCCTGTCGGCTGTGCTGTCGGCCGTGCTCCCTGTCGGCTGTGCTGTCGGTCATGCTCCCTGTCGGCCATGCTCCCTGTCGGCCATGCTCCCTGTCGGCCGTGCTCCCTGTCGGCTGTGCTGTCGGCCGTGCTCCCTGTTGGCCATGCTCCCTGTCAGCCGTGCTGTCGGCCGTGCTCCCTGTCGGCCATGCTCCCTGTCGGCCGGCTCCCTGTCGGCCATGCTCCCTGTCGGCCGTTCTGTTGGCCGTGCTCCCTGTCGGCCGTGCTCCCTGTCGGCCGTGCTCCCTGTCAGCCGTGCTGTCGGTCATGCTCCCTGTCGGCCGTGCTCCCTGTCGGCCGTGCTCCCTGTCGGCTGTGCTGTCGGCCGTGCTCCCTGTCGGCCGTGCTCCCTGTCGGCTGTGCTGTCGGCCGTGCTCCCTGTCGGCCATGCTCCCTGTCAGCCATGCTGTCGGTCATGCTCCCTGTCGGCCATGCTCCCTGTCGGCTGTGCTCCCTGTCGGCCGTGCTGTCAGCCGTGCTCCCTGTCGGCCCGTGCTCCCTGTCGGCTGTGCTGTCGGCCGTGCTCCCTGTCGGCCGTGCTCCCTGTCGGCTGTGCTGTCGGCCGTGCTCCCTGTCGGCCGTGCTCCCTGTCGGCTGTGCTGTCGGCCGTGCTCCCTGTCGGCTGTGCTGTCGGTCATGCTCCCTGTCGGCCATGCTCCCTGTCGGCCATGCTCCCTGTCGGCCGTGCTCCCTGTCGGCTGTGCTGTCGGCCGTGCTCCCTGTTGGCCATGCTCCCTGTCAGCCGTGCTGTCGGCCGTGCTCCCTGTCGGCCATGCTCCCTGTCGGCTGGCTCCCTGTCGGCCATGCTCCCTGTCGGCCGTGCTGTTGGCCGTGCTCCCTGTCGGCCGTGCTCCCTGTCAGCCGTGCTGTCGGTCATGCTCCCTGTCGGCCGTGCTCCCTGTCGGCCGTGCTCCCTGTCGGCTGTGCTGTCGGCCGTGCTCCCTGTTGGCCATGCTCCCTGTCAGCCGTGCTGTTGGCCGTGCTCCCTGTCGGCCATGCTCCCTGTCGGCCGTGCTCCCTGTCAGCCATGCTGTTGGCCGTGCTCCTTGTCAGCCGTGCTGTCGGCCATGCTCCCTGTCGGCTGTGCTGTCGGCCGTGCTCCCTGTTGGCCGTGCTCCCTGTCAGCCATGCTGTCGGCCATGCTCCCTGTCGGCCATGCTCCCTGTCGGCCGTGCTCCCTGTCGGCCGTGCTCCCTGTCAGCGTGCTGTCAGTCGTGCTCCCTGTCGACCATGCTCCCTGTCGGCCGTGCTCCCTGTCAGCCGTGCTCCCTGTCGGCCGTGCTCCCTGTCGGCTGTGCTGTCGGCCGTGTTCCCTGTCAGCTGTGCTCCCTGTCGGCCGTGCTCCCTGTCGGCTCTGCTGTCGGCCGTGCTCCCTGTCAACCGTGCTCCCTGTCAGCCGTGCTCCCTGTCAGCCATGCTCCCTGTCGGCTGTGCTCCCTGTCGGCCGTGCTGTCAGCCGTGCTCCCTGTCGGCCCGTGCTCCCTGTCGGCTGTGCTGTCGGCCGTGCTCCCTGTCGGCCGTGCTCCCTGTCGGCCATGCTCCCTGTCGGCCGTGCTCCCTGTCGGCCGTGCTCCCTGTCGGCCGTGCTGTCAGCCGTGCTCCCTGTCGGCCCGTGCTCCCTGTCGGCTGTGCTGTCGGCCGTGCTCCCTGTCGGCCGTGCTCCCTGTCGGCCATGCTCCCTGTCGGCCGTGCTCCCTGTCGGCCGTGCTCCCTGTCGGCTGTGCTGTCGGCCGTGCTCCCTGTCGGCTGTGCTCCCTGTCGGCCGTGCTGTCAGCCGTGCTCCCTGTCGGCCCGTGCTCCCTGTCGGCTGTGCTGTCGGCCGTGCTCCCTGTCGGCCATGCTCCCTGTCAGCCGTGCTGTCGGTCGTGCTCCCTGTCGGCCGTGCTCCCTGTCGGCTGTGCTGTCGGCTGTGCTCCCTGTTGGCCATGCTCCCTGTCAGCCGTGCTGTCGGTCATGCTCCCTGTCGGCCATGCTCCCTGTCGGCCATGCTCCCTGTCGGCCGTGCTCCCTGTCGGCTCTGCTGTCGGTCGTGCTCCCTGTCAGCTGTGCTCCCTGTCGGCCCATGCTCCCTGTCGGCCGTGCTCCCTGTCGGCCGTGCTCCCTGTCAGCGTGCTGTCGGTCGTGCTCCCTGTCGACCATGCTCCCTGTCGGCCGTGCTCCCTGTCAGCCGTGCTCCCTGTCGGCCGTGCTCCCTGTCGGCTGTGCTGTCGGCCGTGTTCCCTGTCAGCTGTGCTCCCTGTCGGCCGTGCTCCCTGTCGGCTGTGCTGTCGGCCGTGCTCCCTGTCAACCGTGCTCCCTGTCGGCCGTGCTCCCTGTCGGCCGTGCTCCCTGTCAGCGTGCTGTCGGTCGTGCTCCCTGTCGACCATGCTCCCTGTCGGTCGTGCTGTCAGCCGTGCTCCCTGTCGGCCGTGCTCCCTGTCGGCCGTGCTCCCTGTCGGCTGTGCTCCCTGTCGGCCGTGCTCCCTGTCGGCCGTGCTCCCTGTCGGCCGTGCTCCCTGTCAGCGTGCTGTCGGTCGTGCTCCCTGTCGACCATGCTCCCTGTCGGCCGTGCTGTCAGCCGTGCTCCCTGTTGGCCGTGCTCCCTGTCGGCCGTGCTCCCTGTCGGCTGTGCTGTCAGCCGTGCTCCCTGTTGGCTGTGCTCCCTGTCGGCTGTGCTCCCTGTCGGCCGTGCTCCCTGTCGGCTGTGCTCCCTGTCGGCCGTGCTCCCTGTCGGCTGTGCTCCCTGTCAGCTGTGCTCCCTGTCGGCCGTGCTGCTTGGTGACCATGTTGTTTGGCAGCCATGTTGTCTGTGAACTGTGTTGTCTGTTGGCCGTGCTCCCTGTCAGCCGTGCTGTTGGCCGTGCTCCCTGTCAGCCGTGCTGTTGGCCGTGCTCCCTGTCGGCTGTGCTGTCGGCCGTGTTGTCAGGCAGCCATGTTGTCAGTCGGCCATGCTGTCTGTCGGCCGTGCTGTCTGTCGGCCGTGCTGTCTGTCGGCCGTGCTGTCTGTCGGCCATGCTACTTGGTGGCCGTGCTGTCTGTCGGCCATGCTGCTTGTGGCTGTGCTGTCTGGCGGCCGTGCTGTCTGTCGGCCGTGCTGTCTGTCGGCCATGCTACTTGGTGGCCGTGCTGTCTGTCGGCCGTGCTGCTTGTGGCCGTGTTGTCTGTCAGCCGTGCTGTCTGTCGGCCGTGCTGTCTGTCGGCCATGCTACTTGGTGGCCGTGCTGTCTGTCGGCCGTGCTGCTTGTGGCTGTGTTGTCTGTCAGCTGTGCTGTCTGTCGGCCGTGCTGTCTGTCGGCCATGCTGCTTGTGGCTGTGCTGTCTGGCGGCCGTGCTGTCTGTCGGCCGTGCTGTCTGTCGGCCATGCTGCTTGTGGCTGTGTTGTCTGTCAGCCATGCTGTCTGTCGGCCGTGCTGTTGGCCGTGCTGCTTGTGGCTGTGCTGTCTGTCAGCCGTGCTGTCTGTCGGCCGTGCTGTCTGTCGGCCATGCTACTTGGTGGCCGTGCTGTCTGTCGGCCATGCTGCTTGTGGCTGTGTTGTCTGTCAGCCGTGCTGTCTGTCAGCCGTGCTGTCTGTCGGCCATGCTACTTGGTGGCCGTGCTGTCTATCGGCCATGCTGCTTGTGGCTGTGCTGTCTGGCGGCCGTGCTGTCTGTCGGCCGTGCTGTCTGTCGGCCATGCTACTTGGTGGCCGTGCTGTCTGTCGGCCGTGCTGCTTGTGGCTGTGTTGTCTGTCAGCTGTGCTGTCTGTCGGCCGTGCTGCTTGTGGCCGTGTTGTCTGTCAGCCGTGCTGTCTGTCGGCCGTGCTGTCTGTCGGCCGTGCTGTCTGTCGGCCGTGCTGCTTGTGGCTGTGTTGTCTGTCAGCCGTGCTGTCTGTCGGCCGTGCTGTCGGCCGTGCTGCTTGTGGCCATGTTGTCTGTCAGCCGTGCTGTCTGTCGGCCGTGCTGTCTGTCGGCCATGCTACTTGGTGGCCGTGCTGTCTGTCGGCCGTGCTGCTTGTGGCTGTGTTGTCTGTCAGCCGTGCTGTCTGTCGGCCGTGCTGTCTGTCGGCCGTGCTGCTTGTGGCTGTGTTGTCTGTCAGCCGTGCTGTCTGTCGGCCGTGCTGTCTGTCGGCCGTGCTGCTTGTGGCTGTGTTGTCTGTCAGCCATGCTGTCTGTCGGCCGTGCTGTCTGTCGGCCGTGCTGCTTGTGGCTGTGTTGTCTGTCAGCTGTGCTGTCTGTCGGCCGTGCTGTCTGTCGGCCATGCTACTTGGTGGCCGTGCTGTCTGTCGGCCATGCTGCTTGTGGCCGTGCTGTCTGTCGGCCGTGCTGCTTGTGGCCGTGCTGTCTGGCGGCCGTGCTGCCTGTCGGCCGTGCTGTGGCTCGTCTCCTCGTTTCCCTGCACTAACCTGCCTCAGCTCCTCCCGCAGAGTCCACGCCTTGTTTTTAGAGGGTGCTGAGGGGTGATGGCCATTCTTCCGTAGCTGCTTCCTGCTGGTGAGGGCGGTAGTCCCTGCCTGACAGGCGTAAACCTCTCTGGCTCTCCTGCCAAGGTCGAGTAAAGACGGGTCTGACACTGTGGTTGGAACTGGCTGAAATCCCCGCTTGACCAATGTTTTGTCCTGGAAGGCGTGGATTCTTTCACCATCATCCAGTGTGTATCAGGCAAACCCCAAATCTACCTTACAAGTTCCTAGGCACGAGCAGAGTCTCTGGCAGGGGCGGGGAGCGCCGCTCACCTGTTTCCTGGCTGGCTTGCCAAATGAAGCCAGCTGAGGGTTGGATTCCTAGTGGTTCTTGGCGAAACAGAATTTATTGTGAAATGGGGGGAAAGAACAGCACTTGCTGAGAAATGGGAGAGAAGGACGGAAACACACACTGAGATCTGGCGTGGGCTCCTCTAGGCAGACAGAGCCAAAGGTTTTTATGGGAATGGCGACCCCCCTTGCAGTCCGGCACCCGCGCCCACCCCAGGGGCAGCCTCGCGTGGCCTGGGGTGGCTGCCCCCTCTGGGCATGGGCTCTCCTCCCACCGCCCGGCCCACCCCCGCGCCGCTCCTGGGAGGTACCTTCCCCCGAGGGGAGCCTGCTGAGTTGAGACGGAGGGCTTTGAGGAGTTGTCTCTTCTGCACCCGCAGAGCCCTTTCTCCTTGAGCCCCCACCAGCTTCCAGGCTGTTCCCGTGACGAGGGAAACGCTTTCTGATTCATTTCAAAGGAAGGGAGGGAAGAAGGGGGAAGAAGCAGAGTCTCTCTTTTGGGCAAATGGCCGAAGCGTTCCTTATCTTTCTTTTTTTAATAGACTCTGTTTTACGACAGTTTTGCGCTGACTTTAGACTATGCAAACAGTGTGGGGCGCCTCTGTAAGCCACACCTCGTCTCCCCGCTTTACCCCTTCTCGAGTGGGCCCCTTTGTCCCAGGAATGAACCGGCATTGGTCCATCGTTGACAAAAGTCCACACGGCACTCAGAGTCCCTCTGTTGCTCCCGGATGCCCCTTTTTTGCCCCAGAAGCCCACCTGGGGTGCCTGTTGCAGTTTGTCTCAGGCTCCCGTGGCCCCTCCAGGCTGGGACGGTTTCTTGGGCCGCCCTGGTTCCTGACGACTTTGCCCGACTTGGGGGCGCCGGTTGGGGGTCTCTCAGGACGTGCCTGTTGGGGTTTCTCTGATGGTTCTCTCGGCACCGGCCTGGGGTGGTGGGTTTCGGGCGAGGCAGGTGCACATTTAATGTCTGACTGTACACCAAGGCGTCACCCACACCCAGGACGCGCCCAGGCCCGGCCCGTGGGGCCACCGTGTGGACACGCCCGCAGCAGCGGCCGGTCAAGGCCGGCGCCTCCCCTCACTCCCCTCGGCCGAGCAGGCGGCCCGAGTCTGCAGCGGGTCCACGACACCGGGCGCCAGTCCCCGGGCAGCACCTCCCCAGGGGCCCCCACATCTCCACTTACCGGTAGCCGGGCGACCCTGCCCCCAGGGGACCCCAGGCAAGCTCTGGGGACATCTGTGCTTGTCACGCGGGGAGGGGCCCAGGGGCCTGCTCAGCCCCGCCAGTGCCCAGAGGACACCCGTGTTGCCGAGGGCTCGACCTGCGCAGGGACCTGCCGGTGTCCCGGGCTCGGGGCACTCGCGGGCGACGGCAGCGTCACAGCCGACGCCCGTGTGCGAGTGGCGGTTCCCGCACCTACAGGTGCAGGGAATTCTTCCCCGACTTACGCTGCGTGCATCTTCCAGCCTGCGGCAGCGCGGGTGCCGAGGACGCGGGGACGTCCCGCCTCCGACGCAGCGCAACCACGGCTGGCGTTGGTCACGCCTGCCTGATCCGTCAGCGTGGAGGATTCGCACGAAGCGTTTGAAAGGAAGGGGCTGCAGGCGCTTCACCCTACCGAGCTGGCTGAGTGCCCTCTGGGAACGAGCCCCCACCCGGCCCCTCGAGGCCCCCGCGGCAACGAGCCTCATACCTGGCATCTGCACTCAAATCCCAACTTCCCTGTCTCCCTTTTTTCCATCTTTTTTGTATGATGGAATATTTCACAGAACAGGAAGTTCACGTTTGAGCCACTTTGAAGGGCGCAGCCCAGCGGCGTTCAGCACATCCCCAGGGCGCAGCCGCCACCTCAGGGCGTTCTCATCCCCACCAAGGGGCCCCCGCCCTCGCCAGCCCAGGCGGCCTTGGCCCTCCTCCGGCCCCTGGACCAGCCTTTCCGGACACTTCGTGTCCACGACTGGACAGGGCCGCCTCCCTCCCTGAGCGCGTTTCCAGGCCCGTGGCGTGCACAGCGGCGGAGGCGGCCCGGCGGCCCCGCGGGCAGGCGCAGCTGCGGCGGGCAGCACCCTTCCTCTCCCAGCTCTGCTGTCCTGAACGTTTAGGGTCAAGGGACCACAGCACCGGCGACTCCCAGAGTTTTCCGGCAGGAAGGTGGGCGCGAGCGAGAGAAGGTGGCAAAGGCGTTCACGGGAGAGTCGGGAAGAGCTCGGGCTCCCCTTGGCCGTACGGCTTCCCGGCAGGACGCCTGAAAACAAGGCGCAGAAACGACACGGCGGCCGCGGGGGCTCCGGAGGCCTCGGGGTGACCCCGCGGGCGGCCCCCGAAGGACCAGGTCTAAAGCAGCGCGCGCTCCCCACTCCCCAGAGGCGCACCAGGTCTGCGGCGGAAGAGACCAGAAAGTGGAGGGAACTGGTCCTCCAGGGTAGGGTAGGGTCAGGGTAGGGTCAGGGTTAGGGTCACAGTAGGGTTAGGATTAGTGTCATGGTGAGGGTAGGGTCAGGGTTGGGTCAGGTCAGGTGGAAGGTTAGGGTCAGGGTAGGGTCAGGGCTAGGATAAGGTCAGGTGGAGGTCAAGGTCAGGGTCAAGGTCAGGTGGAGGGTTATGATTAGGTTTAGGGTCAGGTCAGGCGGGGTAAGGCAGCTGCTGCTGTCAGCACCCGCAGGGCGGCTCAGGGGAGCCTCGGGGAGTTGCCAGCTCACACTGGGGCTCCTTGGCGGGAGACCCCCCGGGCCCCCCCCCACTCCCCAGCGTGGCACTGCTGCTGGGTCCAGGCCAGGCTCTGGTCCCACCCATTTCACAGAGGACGCTCCCACCAGCACCCCCAAAGTTGACGCCCACAGCCCCCCCACCCGTCACGCCATCGAGTCCAGCTCTCAAGGCCAGGCGGCCGCACAGCTCTCCCCCTGCCGGCGCGGCTCTCCCCCCACCCATGCGGCTCTCCCCTCGCCTGCGTGGCTCTCCCAACACGTGTCCTGGGCTGCTGGACGCGGTCGCCACGCGCTGGGCGGCTGCACCCAGGAGCTGCCCTCCGCGTCCTGAGGCCCGAGAGCGGGGTCTGCAGGGGGCTCCTCCGGGGGCTCCCCCTGCCCCCCGTCTTCCTCGTTACCTCTGCGGAGACCCTTCCCAAGCGAGGCCGCCCGGGCCGTGGGGTCTGGGTGGGAGCGTCCTTGTGGGCCCCCTCCACCCACCAGGCGAGCCCCCGCCCCTCCTGGCCGGACCTCCCCCAGGGCGGCCAAGGCCCCTCTGGCCCACACGTCACGTGCGACTCTCCTTGGGCAGGTCCCTCCCGGGGCCCCCCAGTGCCTCGCGCCTTCCCCCAAAGCCACTTGAAGGCCTCCTCCACCGCCCGGCAACGGGCTGGACCTGGGAGCCCCAACCTCTCGGGAGGACGCAGGTGAAGAACGAAGCCGGAGCACCCCTCAAGGGTGCAGAGAGGGTCCCACCATCCTCGCAATAGCGATTTTAGTGTAAGTATATCCCACACCGTCTTTGGGATATACTTATAAGGGGAAAAAAGGATCTGCCGTTCCCTGAAATTCCAGTGGACCTGGCTGCCCGGCGACAGCAGCCGCTTCCCCCGTCCCCACCGCTGTGTCCCATTTCCCTCTCTGGGTGTGTGGGTCAGACGGACAGACGGGCTGAGCGCCACATTCCCATCACATGCAGTGGGCACCCACTCTTGTTGAGCTCGGGGGCGTCCCCCTCCTGGATTAGAGAACTGCCCCCGTGCTCCGGCGGCTGCTCTGGGAAGGGCCTTGCCCCAGGGACCCAGCCGCCCGCTTCGCCTGGTTTCTGCCTCGCCCCATCCTCCCCGGTGGCACTCTCCTGGCTTTGGGCCAGGCCCCGGCTCCCATGATCCCATTCTTGAAGGCATTTTTTCCTCCCGTCTGTCCCTTTCCTGTCCTTTTTAGCGCAGTGGCAATGGTTCCACTCCTAAAAGCCTCAGAAGAAACTTGCTGGTTTTGCATGAAGAACACAGGGCTCCAAACCGTCAGACAATGGCGCCTGCCACAGATCCTTCCTGCGTAGCTGCGTTTCCAATCCTGACACCGCTGAAACGGCTGACGGGTCCACGTTTGGTTAGACCCCCACGTGGAGCCCTGTTCTGGACAGGCACAGAATTTTCCAAACCATCCATTTCTGGTGTCTTTGTGCCCAGGAGTTCGCTCAGCGTGTCGCCTTCCTCTTGCGTTTCCCTGTAGCTGCAAGGAGAAGCCAGGCTGCATCTTCCACACGTAGCTTGGAAATCTCCTCGGCCAAGTATCTGAGAGCACGGCTCTCAAATTCCGCCTTCCGTCCAACCTCAGAGCTCAATTTCACCAAATTCTCTGCGACTTTAAAACCAGGGTTGCCTTTCCTCCAGTTTGCAATGACACATTCACCATTTCCTTCTCAGGCCTCATCAAGAGCGCCTTATCCACCCGTATTTCTAACAAGAGTCTCTTCAACGCAATCTAGGTTTTCTCTGTCAAGCCCCTCGCAGCTCTTCCCATCTCTGCCATGAACCAATGCCAAAGCTGTTTCTGCATTTTTGGTATTTGAGATAGGAACACCTCACTCTCCTGGCACCAAACTTTGTTTTAGTTTACTGGTCTGCTCCTGCAAATACCGTGCAATGTGTTGTGTTACTGGCTCCCGGCTTTAAGGTTTGGAAAAAGTCCAAAACAAGGCATCATCAAGGCGACGCTTTCTCCCTGGCGATCTGGGGCCGGCGGCCAGCGACGCCTGGTCCTTACCTTGCCCCAGGGCGAGGCGCGTGGGGCCCTCCTGGCGCTCCCTCCCCCCGGGTGGCACTGGCCTTCAGCTGCTGGCTGCCTGTGGCTCTCGGTGTGAGTTTCGTTCTGCTTGTAAGGACTCCAGGAATAGGACGAAGACCCACCCGGCCTGGGCCCGGCCCGCCTTGACTGGAGTCGCTCACCAGAGGCTCCTCCTTACCGGGGCCAAAGGCAGGGACTACATTTAAGCACTGGTTTCTCTGGGGTACCTACGACTCCAAACCACAACAGATCCTTTCCCCAGATTTTAAATGGATTTTCTTCCTTGTTGAGTTGTAGGAATTCTCTACATTTTTTTTCTCCCCCCACCCCCACCAGTGGTCTGCTCTCTTTGCTCTCTGTGTCCATTCGCTGTGTGTTCTTCTGTGTCTGCTTGTATTCTTGTCAGCAGCACAGGAATCTGTGTTTCTTTCTGTTGTGTGGTCTTGTGTCAGCTCTCCGTGTGTGCGGCGCCATTCCTGGGCAGGCTGCACTTTCTTTCGCGCTGGGCGGCTCTCCTTACGGGGCGCACTCCTTGCGCGTGGGGCTCCCCTATGCGGGGGACACCCCTGCGTGGCAGGACACTCCTTGCACGCATCAGCACTGCGCATGGCCAGCTCCACACGGGTCAGGAGGCCCGGGGTTTGAACCGCGGACCTCCCATGTGGTAGACGGACGCCCTACCAGTTGAGCCAAATCCGCTTCCCTGTACATATTTTAGATACAATTCCCTTATCAGCAATATGATCTGCAAATATTTTCTCCCTTCCTGTGGGTTGTCTGTTCAAAGGCTTTGGAAAGTCTTTTCCAAAAGCCTTCAGTCCTTTGAAGCACCAAAGTTTTACATTTATTTGTTTATTTTTCGGTTACTTGTGCTTTTTGTGTCTCGCCAAGTCCCAGACCACGAAGACTACCTAGCACTATTTTTGCACATATCCCTGTTTGCAATTATTTTGTCATTTGTCTAAATATTTATTGAGGAGCTTGGGTTAAGGTTCTCAGATAAGACAAGAGGTACGTTTAGATCGGTATTGTAGATAAACGAGGAGTATATTGGGTTTCTTTTAGGAGTTATGGCTGATGGGCCTGGGGCCTCATACACGGGAAGCAGGCGCTCAGCCACTGAGCTACACCCACTCCCTGTCTGTCGTTTTAAAATATATTTGTATTAGAGAGATTGTGAACTTACAAAGCAATTATGTACGTGCGGAATTCCCATACAACACCCCTACACCAACACACTAAATTGTTGTGGAACATACAAATATTTATTTTTGTATAACTTTGCCAGAATTTTTCACGGGATACTTAGAAGAAATGATTCTTCTCTATGCAAAATACAAACCTGCCCGCCGTTGGTGCTTTTATTTGAACTGGCAGTCCCACCCCGGGGGACGTGCTGACAGCGGGCTCCCTCCCGCCCGACTCAACGGAAGACGGGAAAGAAACACTCCGGAGGCCGGGAGGAAACTGAGGCTGCCCGTTTCCTAGCAACGCCAGGCCGCCCACCCGCCCCGGCTTCCGTAGCCCGCGTCCGCGCGGGCCAGAGCGTGCTACGTGCGTCTGAGCGCGCGCGCGGGGGGCGGGGCGCCGTGCGAGCCGTGCGTGCCCTGCGTGCGCGTGCACGCCCCGTCCCCCGACGACGCCCTGCGCGCGCGCGCCCGGCCGCCCCCGCCGGTTCTTATAGCGGCCGCGGGCGGCGGAGGCTGGCGGCGCGGGACGGCGGGCGGCCGAGGAAGATGGCGGGCGCGCTGCTGCTGCTGCTGGCGGGCGCGCTGCTGGGCGGCCCGGGCGCCTCCGACGCCTGTGAGCGCCCGCGGGGGTCGCGGGGCCGGGCGGGTGCGGACGGAGCCGCCCGGGGCGGACGGGGCGCCCCGGGCCGGGAGAGGCTTGGGGGGCGCGCTCCGGGGCGGCGCCCGGAAGCGAAGCCCCGAGGTTGGGGGCGTCCGGAGGTTGGGGAGTCCCTGGAGGCGAGTCCCTGAGGTTGGGGGGGCACCCGGAGGTGAAGACAGAGGTTGACGGGGCTCCTGGGGGCAAAACCTCGAGGTTGGGAGGCTTCCAGAGGCGAAGATCAAGGTTGGGGGGTGCCCGGAAGTGAATCCCCGCGGTTGAGGGGCACCCAGAGGTGAAGATTGAGGTTGGGGGGCGTCTGGACGTGAAGCCCCGAAGTCCGAGAGGGCGTCGGGAAGCAAAGGTTGAGGTTGGGGGTGTCCCGAGGTTAGGGGGCACCCGGGGGCAAAGCCCGAGTTTGGGGGGCATCTGAAGGCGAAGCCCCGAGGTTGGGGGGCGTCTGGAGGCGAAGCCCCGAGGTTGGGGTGCCCCGAGGTTAGGGGACACCCGGGGGCAAAGCCCGAGGTTGGGGGGCGTCTGGAGGTGAAGAGCCAGGCTGGGGGGCGCCCGGAGGCAAAGCCCCCCGCCCGGGGTGGTTCCTAACGGGTGGTGGCGAGGGGTGCCGGTGCTCAGGGACAACCTCGGGGTCTCCCCGCCGGGGTGACCTGACCCTGGGGGAGGGCCTGGGGTGCCCCCTTGGCATGGAGCCACCCCCTCTTCAGGGAGGGGCCTTGGGGTTTGCGAGGCAGGACCTCGGGGGGCCCAGACGCACAGGGGACCCCCCCTCCGGGACCGGGCAGCCTGGGCGGCTCTGCCCGCGGCCGCGGGCCTCCTCCAGCCTTCAGGTCGGGGCGCGCGTCTGCCCACCGGTGCCCGCCCGGGAGGGGCCCCTCCCGAGTGCGCTTGTGCCCCCTCTCGGCTTCTCTTAGGGTGAGATGGGATTCCGTTCCCCCGTCGTTTTACAGGTGGGGAAACTGAGGCCTCGGAGGGGGCTGCCCCAAGGTCACAGCGAGGTCAGCTCACGGGGCGGTGCTCAGCTGCTCGGGGCTGGCCGGCTGGGGTGGGCGCAGGGCGGGCGCGGCCTGGAGGCGGCTGAGCTGTGCGCCTCCGGGTGAGCGCGGGCCGCGGCGCCTGGACCCTGCCGGCCGCTCGCTGTGGGTTAAAGGGTCATGTCCAGGCAGGTTGGGGACAAAGGTCTGGCTCTCATTTTGGAGGGGCCCCCCCAGAGGGCGTCAGTCTTGAGCCAGAGCCGCAGGCGGGCCTGGGCGGCGGGGGCTGCGCCTCGTGGGCTGCGCCTCGTGGGCTGCGCCTCGTGGGCTGCGCCTCGTGGGCTGCGCCTCGTGGGCTGCGCCTCGTGGGCTCCTCCTCGTGGGCTCCTCCTCGTGGGCTCCTCCTCGTGGGCTCCTCCTCGTGGGCTCCTCCTCGTGGGCTCCTCCTGGCCCCCACGGCTCCCCGGGGCGGGGCCTCCTGTGGCCTCCGATAGAGCGAGCGCAGGGGCCTGGCCCTCTTATCTGGTCTCTGCCATCAGGGGCCTCCACGCCCAGGTGGGGGCAGAGCCAGGCCCCCGGCCGGTGTCCACCCCTGCCCCCTGCGCCCCCCCGCCCCCTGCGCCCCCCTGCCCCCTGCTCCTGTGCGCAGGGGCCCACCGCCCGCCCACGGCTGGCTCTGCAGGGCGCAGGTCCTGCCCTGCTCGCTCGCACTCTGTGTCTTCCCAGAGCCGGGCCAGTGGGCTTGGGGCAGCCCCGGGGCCACTCTGCACCTTCGTCCTGCCGGGCTTGGGCCTTGACCAGGGGTCCCCGGAGGCCGAGGTGGACCCGTGAGCCCGGAGGCGCAGGGCGGGAGGCGTGGAAGCTCCGCGCAGCGGGCGCAAGGCCAGGCCGCGGGCTTGTTTACCGCGGAGCCCCTGCCTGGCCCCGCGCCCCGGCCGGCCAGCTGGGAAGTGGGGAGCGGCTGTTTTTAGATGAAGGTGACTTTCCTCGAGAAGCGGTTCCGGGCCACGTGGCCAGACCCGAGTGCTCACGTCCCGGAGGCGGCCGGGAGGGCCGGCTGTCCCGCCGTGCCTGTGCCGGCCGCGCTGCGGGGCCTCGGGCTCCCTCGCCCCTGCCCCGGGGCCTGGTGAGGCTGTTTCCTAAAACCACCCCTCGAGGAAACCGCAGCTCTGGGCACCGCGTCTCCCGGCGGGTCTCCTCAGCGACCCTGGGGGCGGCCTGGACGCAGAGACCCGCTTCCTGTCCCCTTGGGCGTGGCCCGCATCGAGGACGTGGGCAGGTGCAGCACTGCCGCCAGCGCCCAGGGCTCCCCGGTCCCCGCCCCAGGGCTCACAGCTGACCTCGTTTTAGCCCCCGGGAGGAGGGGCCCGCGGAGGGCGGGAGGGGGCTCGGCCGACCCCAAGGCCTGCCTCAGCCGCGCACCGCGAGCTGGTTTTGCAGTTGCCAGGGAGTCGAGATTCCTGAGAGATTTAGGTCACGGGGAGGGCAGCGCGCGGGCAGCCAGCTGTGTCCATCCCCGTGACCACCCGGGTGGGCCCTGCCCAGGGCAGACGCCTGACGGCCGGGCAGGCGGGGTGCGTGTAGGGTGGACTCTCACCCTCTCAGGGCCCTGGTGGCGGGAGACGCCGGGGCTGCGCCGAGATGCCCCTGCTGGGCGGGCAGGGGCCCCTCGTCCCATGCTGCGGTGGAGCTCGCAGAGAGGTGGTCAGAGGCGAGGGGACAGCCAGGCCCCATCCACAAGGCCGTGGTGCCAGGGTCCGAGGGGTGCGGCTGCTGGGGTGGGGGTCCCGGCCCTGGCACCGGACGGAGCCCCTCAGACGCTGCCCACGGGCGTGGCGGGTGGCTGGGTTTGCGGTCTGTGTCCTGTCTTCCCGGCAGCCAGACCTGCCCGCGGGGCCCCTGCGCCAGGAAGGGCTTTCCCGTCTCGTGGGGTGGGGGGTGCTGCGTGCGGACGGCCCCACAGCCGCCCACCTCCCCGCGTCGGCCATGCTGCCTGTGCAGCACCGATCCTCCTCTGGGCGCGTCCCCGGCTCCCGCACAGACGCTGGGAGCCCGCTGCCCGGGCCCTGCCCTCGCGGGCACACAGCTGCAGTGTCCTGGGTGCAGGTGCCACGTGCCGCCGCATCCCTGTGTCTGGGCCTGTCCCACCAGCCAGGAGTAGAGCGGGGCGGGCACACGCGCCCCAGTGCTGCCGGGTCCCGCGTCCGGCTGTCGTCCTGTCGCGCAGTCCCGCCCCCTGCACGCCGAGCAGCCCCAGTCGCGCCAGGGCTCGCTCTGCGGCGCCGGTGAGGGGAGCTCTGCGCTGAGGGGAGCTCTGCACTGAGGAGGGCTGCGTTCTCGCCACGCGGGCCAGGCCGGGGAGGCTGAGCGGGGTGCGGGCCAGGGCTCTGGCCGCGTCCTCGCCACGTGTTCACGTGCCCGCGGCGCCCGCAGGGAGTGGAAGTGGAATCATCACGTTCCAAGACACCGTGGGCTCCAAGATGCGCCTCAGCTGCGCCCTGAACCACAGCGCCAGCGAGATCGAGGGCCACCTCTGGCTGCGCAGCGACAAGGTGGTCAAGGAGGACACCCTGCCCGGCCTGCGGACCGAGTACGAGGTGGACCTGGACGACAGCGCCGGGGAGTACACCTGCGTCTTCCTGCCGGAGGGCGCGGGCAGGGCCGAGATCCGCGTGACGGGTGAGCGCCAGGGCGGGCGCGGGGCGGGGCTCGGGCGGGGCAGGGCCCAGGTGGCCTTGGCGGCAGGTCAGCGCCTGGGGCCCCTCTGCCCCCGCAGGCCCGCCCAAGGTGACGGCGGTGAAGAAGTCGGAGCACGCCACCGAGGGCGAGGCCGTCGTGCTCAGGTGCAAGTCGGACTCCTTCCCCCCCGTCACCGATTGGGTCTGGTACAAGCTGCACGACGGCCAGGAGCAGGTGGGCAGCGGGCGCCGCGACCCCTCCTGTGGCACGGCCCCCCTGGCCCTGCCCCCCACGGCCCTTATGTGGCCCAGCGCACCCCCGTGGCCCAGCGCCCCCCACGGCCCTCACACGGCCCAGCGCCCCTCGGCCCCGCCCCCCGCCCCTCACGTGGCCCAGCGCCCCCGTGGCCCTGCCCCCCAGCCTTCACATGGCCCCAGCGCCTCCGCCCCTCACGTGGCCCAGTGCCCCCGTGGCCCTGCCCCCGGCCCTCACGTGGCCCCAGCGCCCCCCCGTGGCCCTGCCCCCGCCCCTCACGTGGCCCCAGTGCCCCCTGCCCCTCACATGGCCCAGTGCCCCCCGTGGCCCTGCCCCCGGCCCTCACGTGGCCCGCCCTGCCCCAGGTCATCACCAACGGCTCTGAGGGCAGGTTCTTCCTGAGCGCTGCGGGGTCGCGCGTGGAGCTGCGCATCCACAGGCTGGACATGAGCGCTGACCCCGGCAAGTACGTGTGCAACGGCACAAGCACCGAGGGCACCTCCACCGCCACCATCACGCTGCGCGTGCGCAGCCGCCTGGCCGCGCTCTGGCCCTTCCTGGGCATCGTGGCCGAGGTGCTCGTGCTGGTCACTATCATCTTCGTCTACGAAAAGCGCCGGAAGCCCGACGAAGTCCTGGACGGTGAGGCCCGGCCGGGGCCAGTCGCGGGACCCCCTTGGCCCCACGCGCCCTCGAGGCCGCCCCGCGCGGCCCGGCTGCCCGCCCTCGTCTGCACCCGGGCGCTGGGTGGGGCGCTGAGCGGGGCGCTGGGCGGGGCGGGCCCGGCTGTGCAGGGGGCCACAGGGGTTCCGGGGGGTTGGCCGCAGGGGTCCTGGGCGGCCCGCGGGGCTTGGGGGGCTCGGGGTTACGCGAGCCGCCGCGTCCACCCTGACGTGTCTCTCTCCCTCTGCAGACGACGACCCGGGCTCGGCTCCGCTGTAAGTCCAGCCTCGCGGGGGCTCGGGCAGGCTCCGCCCACACTTGCCGGGGAGCGGGAGCCTTGAGCCCCCAGCCCCCCGGCCCGAGCCCCAGCGCCCCTGCGCGCTCTGCGGGGCTGGGCCGACCCCGGGCAATGGGTGCTGGGAAGGGGCGGCCCCTTCCCCCGCAGACAACCCTGAGGTCTTCCCCCCCCCACCCAGGAAGAGCAGCACCCACTCCTCAAACGACAAGGGCAGCGTCCGCCAGAGGAGCGCCAGCTGAGGGTGAGCGGCAGCACCCCCCCACGCCGTGACCCCCCCATGCCGTGACCCCACACGCCGTGACCCCCCCACACCCTGCCCCCCCACCCCGCCCATGCCGTGACCCGCCCACGCTGTGACCTCACCCATGCCGTGACCCCCCCACACCGTGCCCCCACCCATGCCGTGACCTCCGCCACCCTGTGACCCCCCACGCCACGCCGTGTCCCCCATACCATGCCCCCGCCCGTACCGTGCCCGCACCCACGCTGTGCCCCCCACACCGTGACCCCGCCCACACCATGCCCCCGCCCACGCCGTGCCCCCAAGCTGTGCCCCCCACGCCGTGGCCCCGCCCACACCGTGTCCCCGCCCACAGGCTGCAGGGGGGGGGGCGGCGCAGGGCGGGTGGGGGTCCTGCACTTGAGCTGCCCCTCCCCTCCCTGCAGGTGGCCCCGAGCGTCCAGTGTGCCTGCGCCCGCACGAGCCCTCCCGCCACGGACCCCGGCCTGAGGACAGCCCAGCCGGGGGGGCAGCCGGTGTGCAGTGCGGCCCCTTCTCTCCTGTTTTAAACTACATCGGGGGGTTCGGCCCGCAGAGTCCTGCTCCTTGGGGATTTTCTCTAAACTGTCTCAGGAGCCCTGGGTCTGAGCTCCTCCGCCCATCTGGCCTCCCCCCCCCCCCCATGGGGTCCCTCCCCGCGGCCCTCGGTGCCCCCTGGGCCACGGCGTCGCGGGCGGAGGCGGCTGCAGAGACCCAGCTGGGCAGGGGTCCCTGGTCTGGCGCCGCGGCCCCCCCTCCGCCCCCAATAAAGACCGCTCCACCCTCCCTCTCTGACCCTGTGACCCTCTGTGCCTGCGCGGGCCGCGCCGGGAACGCACCTAGCCGCACCACCGTGGGCTGGGGCTGGGGGCTCAGAGCCCGGGTGGGCCCTTCTGGTGGGTGTCCCCGGCCCAGGCACCTGGCGGGGGCTGACGGGGCGGCGGGAGACCCCCGCTGCGCTGGCGGAACTGCCGCGCCCTGGAGCCGCTGGGTGGGCCCCTGCTGCCCAGGCTCGGTGGGCTGCCCCTCCCGCTCTCCGGCCTCTGGGGGGACCTGGGTCTCCAAGTCGGAGGCAAGGGGCCTCCCGGCCACCCCGGAGGCTGCCCGGCTGTGGCCACGCCCGGCCCGGGCCATGGATTCAACTCTTCCTTGAGGGTCCCGGGGCGCAGCCCCCTGCCGGGCTCCTGCCTACCCACGGCCCCCGCCGACCCTCCCCTGTTCCCCAAGTCTTGGTTCCCCCAAGCCCTCACAGCCAACCAGGGCCCCCCCCTTCCCACCCACAGGGAGGCACCGGGGCCCACACGCCCGGAGCGGGGCTGCCCACAGGGCGGCGGGAGCTGCGCCCTGGACCCGTGAGCTCCTGGTGCGCCTGAGCCCCGAGCGCGGAGGAGGGACAGCGGGGGCCGCACCCTCAGGTCAAGCGGGGCGGCCAGCACCCTCCCCTGTCCACTGGGGCCTCGGCGGGGGCTCGTGCTCGAGGCGGCTTACAAGTGTGTGCCCGCGTGTGCGTGTGGGGCGCGGTGAGTGCTCGCCCGCCGCTGGGGTCCTCGGCCTTGGCTGGCTCATGCCTGCCTCGGTTTCCCCAGGGGTGACCGGCCCTCTGACTCCCCCCCTCACCTCGGGTCGGGTGCCTGGAACGCCCAGGAGCGGCTGCCAGGGCACTGGGGGTCTCGAGGCCCCTGCCCAGCGGGCGGTCGCGGAGCCGAGCCCCCCGGGGAGCAGCCCCCGGGCTGCCCCCGCCCCCCGCCCCCCACCGCTGAGTGGGAACCCCGCGATGGAGCGGCACTGCTGATGGGGTGGGCCCCAGCGCGCAGCCTGGGGAGCCCGGCCCACCCCTCGGAGCCGCCCCAGCGCAGGGCCTGACCATCAGCAAAGCCCCGACTCGAGGGCCCCCAGGCCAGACCCCCGAGGCACTGGGCCTCGTTTCGGCCCCTGGTCTCCAATTGATCTGTACAGAAAAACCGCCTGCGCAGCAGGGCCCCCACCCAGGCCTCCCCCAGCTCAGCAGGGAGCGCAGGGCCCGACTTCTGGGGCGCAGGGGCCGCGGGGGCCGCGAGGGGCTGGGGGCAGGAGGGCGGCAGGTGCGAAAGCCCTGAGAGGCCAGACCAGGGACCTGGCCGCGTCCAGTGTGTCCACCCCAAGCCCCCGGCCATCTCCAGAGCCCCCGCCCCGCCCCATCAGCCCCGGCCGCAGTCTCGGCTCCCGCTGCCCGGCAGCCGGCTCTGCAGGCCTCTCACCACCCTGCCCTGGCCTGCGCAGGGGCCCTGCTCGCCCACAGCCGTCCACGGCCCTGCCCGCCCTCCAGCCGCTCCCACGCTGCCCTGGCGCCCCCTCGCCCCCTTGCACGCCCCGCGTTTTCCTACAGCACGCCCCTTCTCCCGGGCGGTGTCACACGAAGCCTCACGCGGGGCCGGGCAGCGTCGGTGCCCTCCGCTCGGCCGCCCGCGCCACCTGGCCAAGCCGGGCGCTCTGCTCGCTTCTGAACGCCGGTACCTGGGCCGGGTGCTCGCAGTCGGACGAGCGCCAATGCAGAGCGCACCGGTGGCCGGCGGGCAGCGCCCAGCGAGGGGCCGGGGCCCTGGGTGCCTGCGGCTGGGCCGGGCCTTCTCCTGCCCGCGCAGCCTCGCGCCCCGGGGCCCTGGCGGGCTGCCCGGCCCGACACCCCCCAGGATGAGCATAAAAGGTGCCCCTTCACCAGAACACGCATCTGCATCCGCCCCGGGGCGGCCGCAGCCTGGCACTGCCGCCCGCCGCCACCAGCCCCTCTTGGGACGACAGCTGCTCTGCCCGCCCGCCCATCTGGCCGCGCGTCTGGGCACAGCGGAGGGGACCCCTGGGAGGCTCGGCCGGCCTGGGCTGACCCGGCTGCCGTGCGGCAGGAGGGGCCAGGACAGCCTGGCCCGGGCGGGTCGTCTGGGCTCTGCCCCCCGCTGAGAACGAGCACATGCAGTGGGCAGGGCTAGCCACCCGGCCATCTGTCCATCTGTCCACCCGTTCACAGAGGGCCTGCTGCCTGCAGGGGCCTGTCCACGCTCCACTCTCCGTGGTGGGCAGAGGGCCCCCAAACCCCCGGGGCGTCTAGCCACAAGTGCTGGGAAGGCTGAGGGCCCTGGGGTCCAGGCCTGCCTCCTTCCCTCCAGCTGAGCCAGGCCAGGGAGCCGGGGCCCCCGTCACCCAACACCAAGCACCCCGTCCCAGCCCCAGCAGGGCCTTGTGTCTCCCCAGAGCCCCGGGGGCAGAGAGCCCTGGGCACAGCCACGGCCCGACCCGAGGGGCAGGGAGCCAGGCATTCCTGGGGGCTCCACACGGGCAGCAGGCGTGGAGGGGGTCACCACGCACGGCCCCGACACTGACCCGCGGGGTCTGGGCGGTCAAGGGCCAGGCCCTGGGCCTCAGTGTCCTCGGATGCGGTGGGGGCGGGGGAGGCCGAGGTGTGGGACCCTGGGCGCCCCAGGCCACCCCAGCCCTGGCCTTTCTGTAAGGCCTCTGGCAGGGCGGGCACAGTGACCAAGCAAGGACCTGGCGAAAAAGGAAAAAACCTTTTATTAAGGAAATCGTCAGGCCAGTGGGAAAGGAAGGGGCTGGCGCGGCAGGTGCCAGCGGACCGAGCTGGAAACCGGCGGGGAGGGTGGAGACGCGGGAGGCCCGCACGGAGGCCGCGCGCACAGGCGCCCCGGCCTGGCGGCTGAGCTCGGTGACCTTGGGCGCGTCCTTCCGCGTCGCGGGCCTCAGTTTCCCCGCCCGGGGCGAGGTCCGCGCGCCTCCCCGAGGCCTCCGGCCGCGTGACCTTGGGCCGCCCGCGCCCCCGCGGCCGCACTTGCCCGGGGACGGGGCGAGCCGCGCGGGGAGGGGGCGCGCGCAGAGGCGGGGCCCCCGCCCGCCCCTCCCCCGCGGCCCGGCTCCGCCCCCCGCGGCTCCGCCCCGCCCGCCCCCGCTCCCCCTCCCGCGGGCTCGGGCCGGCGGCGGCGGCGGCGGCTCCGCTCCGCACTGCCCGGCGCCGCCTTGCCATGGACGCGC
The DNA here is from genome assembly GCF_030445035.2 of Dasypus novemcinctus. NCBI lineage: Eukaryota > Metazoa > Chordata > Mammalia > Cingulata > Dasypodidae > Dasypus > Dasypus novemcinctus. The sequence goes on along the minus strand of NC_080691.1, from coordinate 84,027,422 downwards.
GCGGGGGCGGCGGGCGGCCCGGGGAGAGCCCGGGCGCGACCCCCGCGCCGGGGCCGCCGCCGCCGCCCGCGCCCCCCCAGCCGCAGCCGCCGCCGCCGCCGCCCGCGCCGCCCCCGGGCCCCGGCCCCGCGCCCGCCCGCGCCGAGGCGGCGCCCCCCGAGCCCAAGGACGAGGCCGGCCCGCGGGCCCGGCTCCGCAGCCGCGACAGCTCGTGCGGCCGCCCCGGCACCCCGGGCGCGGCGGGCCCGGCCAAGGGCAGCCCGAACGGCGAGTGCGGCCGCGGCGAGCCGCAGTGCAGCCCCGCGGGGCCCGAGGGCGCGGCGCGGGGCCCCAAGGCGTCGTTCTCGCGCGGCGGCGCGGCGGGCGCGGGGCCGGCGGCCGAGGCGGGCGGCGCGGAGGCGGGCCCGGCGGGGGAGCCGCGCGGCGGCCAGGCCGGCTTCCTGCAGCGGCAGCTCGGCGCGCTCCTGCAGCCCGGCGTCAACAAGTTCTCGCTGCGGATGTTCGGGAGCCAGAAGGCGGTGGAGCGCGAGCAGGAGCGCGTCAAGTCGGCGGGCGCCTGGATCATCCACCCGTACAGCGACTTCAGGTGCGCGGGCCGCGCCCCCGCGCCGTCCTTGGCGCGCGTGCCCTCGGGCCCCGGGTGACCTCGGGCGCGCGAGGCCCCGCCCTGGGGAGAGCGCGCGGCCGCCCCCCGCAGCCTGACCCCCCACCCCGGGCGGCGGGCGCGGGGGGCTGGGCGCCGAGGGGCCGAGAGGGCGAATCGCGGGAGCGAGGAAGGGCGCCCGGGAAGGACGCGGCCGGCGCGGGAGGGGTTAAGCGGCCTCGGCGCGGCCCCGGGGTCCCCTCTGCGCCCCGCGCCGGCCGCGGGGAGGGAGACGCGGGTCCGCGGGGGCCCCGGGCGCCGAGAGTGCCGGGGTCTCTGGGCCAACCGAGGGGTGCGCGGTGCTTGTGCCGCGGCGGGTCAGGGGAAGCGGGTTAGTGCGCGGACAGGCGCGGAGCGGGGCCGGGGGCACAGCTGCGGACGCGCGTGCTTCTGCCCGGGCCGGCGTGCCAGGTGGGCCCCGCACGGGGCGGGGGCGTGTCCCCAGGGGTGTGTCTGTACCGGGGTGCGTGTGCGGGTGTCACTCGTGTGACCGTGAGGTCTGGGTGGCGGGCCGCCTCGTGCGTGTGCGTGCGCGGGCGGTGAGTCGCCGGGAGCGCAGCAGGCGCCTTCTCAGCACCAGGGACAGCGCCTCCGGCCCGGCCCGCGCGAGGCCCCGGAGGGACCGGCTTCAGCGGGGCAAGGCGGCCGCCAGACCCCGCTTCCGGTGGAGACGACCGGAGGTCAGGTTCAGGGTGTCCCACTCCCCATCCTCAGGCCTTGGGGGAGCAGTTGGGGAGGGGGCAAAGGAACGACCGTTTTGGGAGACCCTGCCTGTGTCGGGGTCCCCGCCTGTGTCAGGGAGCTCAGCCTGTGTTGGGGTCCCAGACTATGTTGGGGTCCCCACCTGTTTCGGGGAGCTCAGCCTGTGTTGGGGTCCCCACCTGTGTCGGGGTCCCCGCCCTCCTCTGCTCAGTCCAGGTGAGAACTTGGGTGGGCACCGGGCCTGTGCGTGGGGACGGTGAGGAAGGCGTGATTTCCAGAAGGCGGTGGGAGAAGTTGCGCCCCTTGGGTCCGGGCGCCCGCCGACCCTGAAGCTCGGAGGGCTCACGGGCCCAGCTGGGGCCGGGCGGGGTACACTGTCCAGCGGGCTCGTCCTCGCCCGCGGCTGCCCCACCAAGGCCCCGCAGGCAGGAATTGGTTCTCACCCAGGGCTGGAGCCGGAGATCCTGGACGGAGAGGCCGGCAGGGCTGGCTCCTCCCGGCGGCTCCGGCAGCGCGCCCGCCTCTCCCGGGGCCCGGCTCCTCGCCCGGTGGCCGCAGCCCCCCGGCCCTGCGCCCCGCGCGCCCCTGCCCTTAGCTGAACAATCCTCAGGACCCTCCTCCCGAGTAGTCGCTGGCACTGCCCGGGGCGGCGGGCGCGTGTTGACCGCAGCGGGCAGCCAGCCAGCGGGGCCGGCGCGGCGCTGCCATCTGAGACCGCCGAGCGCGGGGTGCAGCCAGGCTTCGGCAAACCCGCCTGCGGGGCCACGTGGCGGTGGTCCTGGGACCGTGGCGGCCTCGTGGGGGGCGCGGGTTTCTCCCCCTTCACACAAGGAGAGACCAGGAAGTCACCCCCCAAGCCCGCACGGGGGTCACCGCCGGGTCTGGCTTCCCGGGCAGGGGCCACGTCCACTCACGTCCCATCCGGGTCAGAAAAGGCGGCGCGTCTGTGGCGGGCCGTGGCCACCTCTTTGGACACACGTGGGTTGTGGACACGAGCATCTATGTGAACCTGCCACATCTCGCGTTGTGCTAAGAGCAGATGTAACAGTCACCCTTTCCGACGGCTCCAGGGGCGCGAGTTCCAGTCCCAGGGCTGCGTCTTCAGCACCTGCTACGGGCAGAAACCGGCCCCCGGCCCGCTCCTGCCCCCCAGCCCCTGGTGGCTGCTTCGTGCCTGAACTTGCCTCTTCTGGGCACGTCCCATAAACGGTGGCACAGCCGCTCTGTCCTTGGGTCTGGCTTCTTCCCGGAGCAGGATGTCTTCGAGGGTCCGCGTGTTGCATGTCGGGACGACCTGCCTTCCTGTCCAGGTGGACTGCGCCGGGTGTAGCCGTCAGGTCGTTTCCACGTCTCGGCGGCGGGATCGGCCGCACGGTCGCCCGTGGGGTCCCTGCTCTGGGCCTGGGGCTGCTGCGTCCGCCGCCTCGAGGAGCTGCCTGTCCACACGTGCATGTGCGTCTGTCCAGAGACGCAGGTTCTCACGTGGGCCCCGCACACGCATGTGAGCTCTTAACGTCGCCCGGGGCGCGGGCGCGCCTTTCTCCCCGCCTACACGTGCCACCATCTTTGCCCACCGGCCCCCACCCGCCTGGCCCCCAGGATGAGGAGGGGCCGCGTGCAGACGCCCCCGGGGGTCTCACTGGCCGAGCCTCTATCCAGCTCACGGGCCCACCCTGGGCGCAGGCAGGGGCGGGGCAGGGCGGGGGCGGGAGCCACAGGCCCAGGGCAGCTGGCCCCCCACAGGCCGCCCGCCGCGCGCCCCGCCCCTCCCTGCGCTGGCCGCCATCGAGATGTCGCAAGGCACGTTCGCCCAGCTGCCCCTCTCACCAGAACATGCCGGGGACCCCGACCCCACAGCCCCCTGACCCCAGGGCTCCCCCCAGACCCCAGAGCCCCCAACCCCAGAGCCCCCCACCTCCCCTCACTCCCTGTCCCAGGCCCTTCGCACCTGCCGCATCCCCTCCACCCCCGCCAGGCTGGCTGCTCTGGCCTCAGTGTCACCTCCCCCGAGAAGCCCCCAGCCCACCCCCATCCGGTCCTGGGCATTTGGCGCCCTCCGACCCCGTGGGGTCACGGCCCGGTGTCCAGGGCTCGGCCCCCACTTCTCCCACCCCCACTGCCAGCCCAGCCGCCCTGGAATTGCCCCCAGAAGCCCCCACCTCCCTCCTCTGCCCCATGGTCGGGCTGTGAGCCTCAGTTTCCCTGCCTGCACGTCCATGGGGCCTGAGCCTGTGCCTGGTGCCCGTGACCCCCTGTGTGGACAGAGGCTCCTGGAGCGGGGTCGGGGCGCTTCCCTCTCAGGGGCCCCAGGAGAAGCCCCGGGGCCGCGGCCCCTCCGCCCCCTGCGCCGCCCTGTGTCCCCGGGTCGGGCCCCCCACCGCAGAACGCAGCCCCCGCCCGAGGGCCCGAGCCTCCAGCCGGCCCACCTGTGCCCTTCCCCGGGCGGGTGGACGAGGCCACACCGTGGCGAGGGCTCCGGGGTCCTTCCCAGGGACACGGGCGCCAGGCCCAGCCCGAGGCCTGGGGGACGCTCCCGGTACGGCGTGGGCAGTGGGCAGTGGGCAGTGGGCAGGGCTCCGGACGGCCTTGCCCTCCTGCCGCTCCCCTTCCAGGCCGGGTGCCCTCTCCTCTGCCAGGCGGGTCCTCGCTGCAGGATGCCCTCGTGGTGCGTGTCTATTTAAGCTGTTTCCAGGCCCCCCTGGTGGTTTCCAGAGCCCCCAACATCTTCTTCTCTCCTATTTGGGGAGGGGGTCGCAGGCAGGTGGGGCCCCTGGTGTCTCGGGGAGGAGCAAGCGCCCCAGATTGGGACCTGGGCCGGCGAGGGGGGCGTCCTGTTTTGACCCTCCCTCGAGCCCTGGGCAGCTCCGTGGGCGCTGCCAGCCGGACGCGCTCCCAGCCGCCCAGGCCTGGCAACGGGGCCAGCCTTGGCTTCTCGCAGACTGAGCGGCTCTGCACATCTTGGTACAAATTGCCTTTTAATTTTTTTTCCTCCTTTTGGATGATTTCCTTGGGACCAATTCCCCGAAGTGGAACGCCCGGGTCACCCAGCAGGCACGGAGCTAATAGCTCTTTCCTCGTGGTGCCCTTAACAACGGAGCCACCGGAAGCCGGGAGCTGTCAACAGCCTCTTGGGCTCCCAGTCTTCATCAGTGCAGCTTTGGGCATGTCTCTTCAGCCCCTTGGACCCTCAGTCTCTTCCCGCAGCACCAAGGTCGTCTGGGCACTGTCATGTCCACGTGTGATGGCACCTTCACTAGATGGGCTTGGGGACCCAGGCAGACAGGGCAGGGGGCTGGCGGGCGGGACCACAGGGGCCTGGAGAGCCGGGAAGCGCAGGCATGGGCGGGGGCAGCGGGGCTCCTCCCTGCGCCCTCAACGGCCGAATCCAATGGCTTTGCTGGGATTTCAAGACCCTCCTTTGCACCTGCTGGTGGGCCGGCTCAGACCCCAGTCCTGAGCTCCCTGCTCGTCACCGAGACCCCAGAGCCCCAAGGATTGTTTTTTTAAAGGAATTCTTTCATTAGAAAAATTTTTGCATGAGTGTGGTCCTTTTGTTACGTTTTATGAAACAATGTGATTATAATTGTAACGTGGTGTTGTACGGGTCTATTTTGTAATACATAATTTTTATTTTAGTAACAACTGAAAATTTCCCGCTTTAACCCCATTCAAATATTGGGTTCCACGGGCTCCTCCCGCCTGGCTGAGCTCCCATCACCAAAACCTTCCCATCCCCCGGAAGGAAGCCCTGCCCCAGGCCTCCCTCCGCCCCGGGCCCCGGGAGCCGCGTTCCACCCCGGGACTCTGCATTTGCTTCTTCCAGTTATTCCATCCACGTCGGGTCCTGCGGCGTCCCCCGGCGCGACGTCTTCAGGGTCGCGCCACGTTCCCGCCAGACCAGAGCGTCGTCCCTCTTCGCGGCCGCATGGCCCGCCGCGTGGAAGGACCACGTCCCGTGTCCCCGTTCACCCGTGGACGGGCGCTCGCGTTGCTCCCACCTTTCGGCTGGCGGCGTCACGCCGTCGCGCACCTGGGAGTGCGCGGGCCGGTTGGCGTCCCTGCTTTCCTGTCCCTGCTTTCCGTCTTCCTGAGTGGACACTGGCAGTGGGGGTGCCGGCCCCGTGGTGACGCTGCACTCACTTCCGAGGAGCCGTCGCCCTGTCCTCCACGCGGCGGCACCGTGTCGCGTCCCCACCAGCAGTGAACGAGGGCCCTGTCCTCGCCACGTCCTCTCCAGCGCTTGCTTTGTTTTAAGTGAATGGCAGCCGTTCTGCCGGGTGGGATGGCGTCCCGTGGCGGCTGTGATTTGCATTCCCCTGGCGGCTGGCGAGGCCGAGCGCCTTTTCACATGCTTTTCGGCCATCTGCAGTTCTTCTTTGGTGAAATGTCCATTCAAGTCTTTTGCCCATTTGTTCATTGTTAATTTGTCTTTTTGTTGTTGAGCTGTAGGAGTTCTTTATGCAGTCTGGATGTTAACCCTTATCAGATAAGTGGTTTCCAAATATTTTCTCCCATTCTGAGGGTTGTACTTTTGCTTTCTTGCTAATGTCCTTTCATGTACAAGTTTTAGATTTTGGTGAAGTCCCCCGTGTCTGTTTGTCTTTTGTAGTTGGTGCTTTTGCTGTGAAGTCTGAGAAACCACTGGCTAACCCAAGGCCCTGAAGCCGAGTCCCTGTTTCCTTTGAGGGGTTTTATAGATGGGGCTCTCATATTTAGGTCTGTGATCCATTCTGAGGTTAGTTCTTGTAAGTGGGCTGAGGCAGGCGTCCGCCTTCATTCTCCTGCCTGTGGACGTCCGTTCTCCCAGCGCCATTTGCTGAAGAGATGATACCGGCCCAATGGAGTGGGCTCGGGGCCCTTGCTGAAAACCAGCGGGGAAAGCGGACGAGGCTCGACCGACGGAGCGTCCGCCTGCCACACGGGAGGTCCAGGGTTCAAACCCCGGGCCTCCTGACCCGTGTGCAGCTGGCCCACGCGGTGCTGATGCGCGCAAGGAGTGCCGCGCCACACGGGTGTCCCCTATATAGGGGAGCCCCACGCGCAAGGAGTGCGCCCCGTAAGGAGAGCCGCCCACATGAAAAAAGCGCAGCCTGCCCAGGAGTGGCGCCGCGCACATGGAGAGCTGACGCAGCCAGGTGACGCAACATAAAGAGACACAGATTCCTGGTGCTGCCGAGAATGCAGACAGAGAAGAACAGACAGCACACAGAGAGCAGACAACGGGGGCGGGGGGAGAAATAAATAAAAAATAATAGATCTTTAAAAAACGCAGTCAGCTGCCCTCAGCGTGATCCCACTGGCCTGCGCGTCTGTCTCTGGGCCTAGCTGTTTTGATTGCTCGGCTCCGTGGTCAGTTTTAAGTAGGGAAGGGTGAGAAAACAACCTGCTTCGTTTTCAAGATGGTTTTGGCTATTTGGGGCCCCTCACCCTTCTATGCAAATCTGATGCCTGGCTTTTCCATTTCTGCCTGTTGGGATCTTGACAGAGATTATGTTGAATCTGTACATGACTTTCTGTAGAATTCTAACCCATGAGCATGGAACGGCCTTCCATTTATTTAGGTGTTCGCTGATTTCTTTCAGCAGGGTTTTGTCGTTTTCTGTATAAAACTTGGCTTAGATTTATTCCTAGATATTTGATTACTTTAGTTGTTATGGTAAATGGAGTTTTTTTTTTCTTCCTCTTGGTTTCCTTTCCAGATTGTTCATTAGTCATTATAGAAACACTACTGATTTTGGGGTGTTGCTCTTGTACCCCAATTGCAACACGAATCGCTGAATTCATTTATTAACTCAATTAGCTTTGTTGTGGGTTTTTTAGTGTTTTCTCTATATAGGGATCATGTCACCTGGAAAGTCTCACTTCTTCCCTCCTGGTCTGGACGCCTTTTATTTCTTTGTCTTGCCTACTTGCTCTGGCTAGAACGTCCCGTGTTGCGTAACGGTGACAGTGGCCATCCCGTCCTGTTCCTGATCTTAGAGGGAAGTTCTCACTGCCACTTAGCAGGATGTTGGCTGTGGTTTTCATAAATGCCCTTTACCCCGTTGAGAAAGTCCCCTTCTATTTCTAGTTTTCTGTGTGTATTTATCAAGGGGAGATGCTGGACTTTGTCACATGCCTTTTGTGCCTCAATAGAGATATATGATTTTTGACCTTTGATTTGTTCATGTATTACATTAATTAATTTTCTTATGTTGAACCACCCTTGCATAACTGGGATAAATCCCACTTGATTATGGTGTAGAATTCTTTTAATGCATTATTGGATTCAGGTTGCTATTATTTTATTGAGGATTTTGGCCTCCATACTTTGCCTCCATAATAAGGGATATTGGTCTGTAATTTCCTTTTCTTGTGGCTTTGGTATAAGGGTGAGGTTGGTCTCATAGATTGAATTAAGAAGTATTTAGGGAGTGTTCCCTTCTCTTCAATTTTTTGGAAGAGTTTGAACAGGATTGGTTTTAATTCTTGGAATGTTTAGTAAAATTCACTAGTAAAGCCATCTGGCCCTGGGCTTTTCTTTTGGGGGAGGTGATTTTTTTTTTAAGATTTATTTACTTATTTACCCCCTTCCCCTCCTCCCGCCCTGCTGTTTTTGCTGTCTGTGTTGTCTTCTCTTCTCATCTTTCTCCTCTAGGATTCACCGGGATTCGGTCCTGGAGACTCCTGATGTGGAGAGAGGCTCCCCGTCAGCTGCGCCACCTCAGCTGCTGGTCTCCGCTGCGCTGCACCTTGACTCTCCCCTTGTCTCTCTGTTGATGCGTCATCCTCTTGCTGCGGGACTCCCTTGCCCGGGCACTGGCTCGCCGCGCGGGCACGCTTTCTCCTCTTTCTTACCAGGAGGCCCCAGGGATGGAACCTGGTCCTCCCGTGTCGTAGGCGGAGACGATCACTTGAGCCACGTCCACTTCCCTTTTTGGGGAAGTTTTTGATGACTGATTCTATCGCTTGTTTTTGTTCTGTTGAGAGGTTTTATTTCTTCCTGAGTCAGGGTAGGTGGTTTGTTTCTAGGAATTTGTCCATTTTATCTAGCTTGTCTAATTTATTGGGTGCAGCTCATAGCGCCCCTTTAAAGTCCCTGTTATTTCTGTGGATTTGGCAGTAATATCATTCCTCACATTTCTAATTTTATTTATTTTCACCCTCTTTTTATCTTTGTTAGTCTAGTCAAAGGTTTGTCAATTTTATTGCTCTTTCCAAAGGATTAACTTTTGGTTGTTGATTCTCTCTATTGCTTTTTAATTCTTTCTTTCATTTATCTCTGCTCTAATCTTTTTCTTTCCTTCCTTCTGTTCACTTTGAGTTTAGTTTGCTCTTCCTTTTTAAATTTTTTAAAATGTATTTTTGTTCTTTTTATTATTTTTTTTAATTTTTAAATTATTATTATTTGCTCTTCTTTTTCTAGATTCTCCAGTTATGAGGTTAGGTCTATGATTTGAGATGTCTTCTCCTTTAAGCATTTAGAGCTATAAATCTCCTGCTCAGCCATGCCTTGCTGTACCCCATAAATGCCAGTGTGTTGTGTTTTCATTTTCACTTGCCTCAAGATATTTCCCAATTTCCCTTATAATTTCTTCTCTGACCCCTTGGTTGTTTAAGAGGGCATTGCTCAGTTTCCGTCTATTTGTGAATTTTCCATTTCTCCCTCTGATATTGATTTCTGGTTTCATTCCATTGTGGCTGGAGAAGATGCATTGCATGACTTCAGTCTTTAATTTATTGAGACTTGTCCTGTGACTTAAGGTATGGTTTGTCCTTGAGAATTACCCGTGTGCTCACAAGAAGGCTGTGGGTGAAGCGGGAGTCGGTCCGTCAGGTCCAGCCGGTTTAGAGCGTCCTCACGTCTGCTCTTCCCTCACTGATCTTCTGCAGTGTCCACCCGTTATCGGAAGCGGTGTATTGAAGACTTCTACTATTCACGTAGAACCATCAGTTTCTCCCTTCAAATCTGTCAATAGCTGCTGCTTATATTTTGGGGCTCTGTTGTTAGGTGGAAAATATTTATAAATGTTAAGTCTTCCTGTTGAATTGACTGAATATCAATATAGAGTGAATTCCTTTGTCCCTTGTAACTTTTTTATTTAAACTCTATTTTACCTATTATTAGTATAGCTACACCCACTCTTTTGGTTTCTAATGTATATATATATAGTTCCCACCCTTTTACTTCCAACCTACTTGTGTCTGTGAATTTAAGGTGAGTCTTTTGTAAGCAGCATATAGTTGGGTCATACTTTTTTATCCAGTGTGCCAAGCTCTGCCTTCTGGCTGGAGAATTTAATCCATTTACATTTAAAGTAACTACTAATGGTATTATTTGGTCTTTGCATGTTCCTCAATTCTTCCATTAAGGCCTCCTTTCATAGGTTTTTGGTATTTTGTATAATACTGTTTTGTCTCCCTTCTTATTTCCTTCTGTATATGTTTTTCATGTATTTTCTTTGTGGTTACCATGGGGCTTAAATGTACACCCTAAATCTGTAACCGTCCCATTTGATTTCACACCAGCCTAACTTCAATGGTGTTCACATACACTGTTCTGATAGCCTCCCTCTGCCCATCTTTTTATTTTTTTATTTTTATTTTTATTTATTTACTTTTAAAGATTTATTTCCGCCCCCCTCCAGTTGTCTGCTGTCTGTGTCCTTTCGCTGTATGTTCTTCTGTGACTGCTTCTATCCTTATCAGCGGCATGGGAATCTGTGTTTCTTTTTGTTGTGTCATCTTGCAGTGTCAGCTCTCCGTGTGTGCGGCTCCATTCCTGGGCAGGCTGCACTTTCTTTCGCGCTGGGCGGCTCTCCTTATGGGTGCACTCCTTGCGCGTGGGGCTCCCCTATGCGGGGGACACCCCTGCATGGCAGGGCACTCCCTGCACGCATCAGCACTGCGCATGTCTGCCCATCTTTTTGTTGTACTTGTTAGAAATGATATCTCTTTATATTCTGTTCCTAACCATAGATTTATTATTACTTTATGTAGTAGCATTTTGGAGCTATATACCAAAAAAAAAAAAAATAGCACAGGTATCCACGATTACCCATACGGATGCCTTTATTTGTTTAGGCTGCTTTGAGCCACTGTCCAGTGTCCTTTCCTTTCAGTTTGAGGAAGTCCCTCAGCGTCTGTTTACCTCGAATGTGTTAAGCGCTTCCTTATTTTTTAATAGATACAAATTCTCGGTTAGCAGTTGTTTTCTTCCAGCACTTTAAATATTTCTTCCCACTGACTTCCTGCCTCCATGGTTTCTGATGAGAAATCAGAACTTCGTCTTCCTGGGATTCTCTTGCACAGGACGCATTGCTTTTCCCTTGTGGCCGCCAGGACTCGGTCTGTCCTGGGCATTGGACAGTTGCTGTGGGTCTGGGTGTGGTTCTCTTCGGGTTTATCCTGTTTGGGATTTGTTGGGTTTTGAAAGTGCATCTTTATTTCTTTGCTTAAATCCGGGAAGTTTTCTGCCATTATTTGTTTGAATAGTTTCTCTGCCCCTTTCATTCTTCTCCTGCTGGGGCTCCCAAATGCATATATCAGTAAACTTGATGGTGTCCCACAGGTTTCTTAGCTTCTGTTCACTTTTTATTTATTTTTTAAAAGATCTATCGATTTATTCCCCACCCCCATTGATTGCACTTGATGTCTGCTCTCTGTGTCTGTTTTGTTGTGTGCTTGTTTTTTTTTTAGGAGGCACTGGGAACCAAACCTGGGACCATCCCATGTGGGAGGGAGGTGCCTAACCATTTGAGCCACCTTCACTCCCTGCTTGTTGTGTCTCTCATTGTATCTCCTTGTTGCATCAGTTTGCTGTCTGGCTTGTCTTGTTTAGGAGACACCAGGAACCAAACCTGAGACCTCCCATGGTAGGCGGGTACCCAACTGCTTGAACCACATCTGCTTCCCTGTTCGCTTTTTAAAATTCCTTTTTCTGTTCCTCAGCTAGAATCATTTCAATTTACTTCTAATTCACTGATTATTTTTTCTGCCAGTGCCAGTGTGCTGTTGAAACCTTCTTTCTTATCAGTTAATATGTTCTTCAACTCCAGTATGTGTTTTGCTCCTATAAATTTCTGTCTCTTTACTGAGATTCCCATATTGTTTCTTTGTTGTTTTTCTCACATCCTTTAATTCTCTTTCCTTTTATCTCCTTGAGAATATTGAGCATCTTTTCTTTTTTTGAAGTCTCTGCCCAGTGTGTCCACAATCTGGTCCTCTCTGTTGATGGTTCTGGACTTCTACCTTGTTCCTTGGATGGGCTGTTTCCTGTTCCTGTGTCTTGTAATCTTCTGCTGCATGCTGTGCATTTTAACATTCTAAAGTGTTAACTCTGGGGTTTAGTCCCTTGACTTTGAATCCCAGTAGCAACAGGACAGAGATTTCCTCGCGAGCCGGGAGGTAACAGACGAGACCCACCGCAGAGCCCCTCTCCCGGTCTCCGCAGCGGCTCTGCCTGGACTGGCGCTCTCCGTGGAGCGCAGCAGCCTGAGGCGAACGCGAGGTGCCCTCCGCGTCTCTCCGGAGCCCACGTCTGGTCCTGCTCGTGCTCTTTGTGGCCTCGGGAATGCCCGTGTTCAGGCCTCCAGGGCCCCCCAGTGCCCCCTGCCCAGGGCTCTGGGGAGTGACCTCTGCCCCCGGCTGCTTGGTCGAGGGGCTCCTCGCGCTGCTGTAGCTGCTCCTGCCCGGGGGGGCGGGTTCCGGGAGGTGTTTCCTGGTCGTTCACCCCGTAGGTCGACACCCCACCCGAGGCACCCAGTGTGCGCGTCGGGGTCACTGCTCCGTGGGGAGGGGCGAGGCCAGCAAGGGCACCCACGCTCCCCGCCGTGCCGCAGCCCGCCCGGTTCCAGCACCCTTAACCGCTGTCTGGTTTTGAGGAAGAGGCCCCGCCTCTTTGGTAGTTGTTCAGTCTGGGTGGCAGGCCCCTGAGGTGCCCCACACTGGGTCGACCAGAACTTCCTCTCTGCGGTGGTTCTGATTTACATTTCCTGGATTGCAGTGGGGTGGGCCTCTGTCCACGTGGCCATGTGCTGTGTCCGTGTGTCCTCCCGGGTAGAAAGCTGTGCCTCTCCCGAGCCTCCCGGTGGAAGTTTGGAATTGGCTGCAGGGACTTGGAGCCGTGCTGGGTGTACCTGGTGGTGCAAGGGCCGGCGGTCACTTTTCCTGCCTGTTTGATTCTAAGTGCCCAGGCAGCTGCCAAGCCCTCTCGGTGACGTCCGCCCACCTTGCTGCTCCGCGGAAGGCCCCGCTGCTCGGGCTGGCGTTGGGGGCCGCCGCCGCGCAGTCCCGTCCGTCCAGCCCTCAGCTTGCTCCCTGCGCCCCCCAGGTGTCCCTGCTCCAGCCCTCGGCTCTGCGCCGCTCACCATTCTCCTTTCTTGTCCCCTGATGCTTTTTTCCTGCCACCCTTGTGTCGGGCCGTGGTCCCTTTCAGATCATGTGAATCATTCGAGCTATTTTTGAGTGACCTCCTGGGCTGCACCAGGTCTCGTGTTTCTTCAAGGAGGGAAGTTCTGAGCTGGGCCCGAAGGAGGCGTGGGCTGGGCTGGGGGCCCAGGGGGCTAGGGTCAGCTGGGGTCCAGCAGGCGGTGGGCTCGGGCTGGGCTGGGGTCCCAGGGGGCTTGGGCTGGGGCTGGGGCTGGTGTCAGTGTCAACTGGGGCCCAGTGGGCAGTGAGCTTGGGCTGGGTCCAGTGCCCTGGGGTCAACTGGGGTCCCGCGGGCGGTGGGCTGGGGCTGGTGTCAGTGTCAGCTGGGGTCCAGCAGGCGGTGGGCTCGGGCTGGAGTCCAGTGGGCAGTGGCCTTGGGCTAGGGTCCAGTGGGTTCTGGCTGGGGCTGGGGTCAGCTGGGGTCCAGCGGGCAGTGGGCTTAGGCTGGGCTGGGGTCCAGTGGGCTTGGGTCAGCTGGGGTCCAGCAGGCGGTGGGGCTCGGACTGGGATCCAGCAGGCTGGGGTAAGCTGGGGTCCAGCAGGTGGTGGCCTTGGGCTGGGGCCCAGTGGGTTCTGGCTGGGGCTGGGGTCAGCTGGGATCCAGTGGGCAGTGGGCTCAGGCTGGGCTGGGGTCCCAGTGGGCTTGGGCTGGGGTTGGGGCTGCTGTCAGCTGGGGTCCAGCGGGCAGTGGGTTCTATCTGGGGCCTGGCAGGCTGGGGCTGGGGTGAACTGGGGTCCAGCAGGCAGTGGCCTTGGGCTAGAGTCCAGTGAGCTGGAGCTTGGGCTGGGGTCAGCTGGGGTCCAGCAGGCAGTGGGCGCAGGCTGGGGTCCAGCAGGTGGTGAGCTCGGGCTGGGGTCCAGTGGGCTGGGGTCAGCTGGGGTCCAGCAGGTGGTGGGCTCAGGCTGGGGTCCAGCGGGCAGTGGCCTCAGGCTGGGCTGGGGTCCCAGTGGGCTTAGGCTGTAGCTGGTGTTAGCTGGGGTCCAGCGGGCGGTGGGCTGGGGCTGGGGTCCAGTGGGCTGGGGTCAGTTGGGGTCCCGCGGGTGGTGGGCTGGGGCTGGGGTCCCGCGGCGGTGGGCTCGGGCGGGGGTGGGGGCGGGGGCGGCGGGGGCGGGGCCGCGGCGGGGTCGGGGGCGGGGCCGCGGGCGGGGTCGGCGGGGGCGGGGCCGGGGTCGGTGGGGGCGGGGCCGGGGTCGGTGGGGGCGGGGCCGGCGGGGGCGGGGCGGGGGGGGCGGGGCCGGCGGGGGCGGGGCGGGGCGGGGCCGCGGCGGGGGCGGGGCGGCGGCGGGGCGGGGCGGCGGCGGGGCGGGGCGGCGGCGGGGCGGGGCGGGCCGCGGCGGGGCGGGGCGGGGCGGGGCGGCGCGGGCCGCGGCGGGGCGGGGCGCCGGCGGGGGCGGGGCGGGGCGGGGCGGGCCGCGGCGGGGCGGGGCGGGGCCGCGGCGGGGGCGGGGCGGGGCCTGGGTCGGTGGGGGCGGGGCCGCGGCGGGGCGGGGCGGGGCCGCGGCGGGGTCGGCGGGGGCGGGGCCTGGGTCGGCGGGGGCGGGGCCTGGGTCGGTGGGGGCGGGGCCGCGGCGGGGCGGGGCGGGGCGGGGGCGGGGCGGGGCCTGGGTCGGTGGCGGCGGGGCCGCGGCGGGGCGGGGCGGGGCGGGCCGCGGCGGGGCCGTGGCGGGGCGGGGGCGGGGGCGGGCCGCGGCGGGGTCGGCGGGGGCGGGGGCGGGGGCGGGGCGGGCCGCGGCGGGGCGGGGGCGGGGCCGGCGGGGCCGGGGCGGCGGCGGGGGCGGGGCGGGGCGGGGCGGGCCGCGGCGGGGCGGGGGCGGGGCCGGCGGGGCCTGGGCCGGCGGGGGCGGGGGCGGGGCGGGGCGGGCCGCGGCGGGGCGGGGCGGGGCCGCGGCGGGGCGGGGGCGGGGCCGGCGGGGCCTGGGCCGGCGGGGGCGGGGCGGGGCGGGGCGGGCCGCGGCGGGGCGGGGCGGGGCCGCGGCGGGGGCGGGGCCGCGGCGGGGCGGGGCGGGCCGCGGCGGGGGCGGGGCGGGGCGGGGCGGCGGGGCGGGGCGGGGCGGGGCGGCGGGGGCGGGGCGGGGCGGAGCCTGGGTCGGTGGCGGCGGGGCGGGGCGGGCCGCGGCGGGGCTGGCTGCAGCGCGCGCCCCCGCAGGTTCTACTGGGACTTCACCATGCTGCTCTTCATGGTGGGCAACCTGATCGTCATCCCGGTGGGCATCACCTTCTTCAAGGACGAGACCACGGCGCCCTGGATCGTCTTCAACGTGGTCTCCGACACCTTCTTCCTGCTGGACCTGGCGCTCAACTTCCGCACGGGCATCGTGCTCGAGGACAGCACGGAGATCGTGCTGGACCCCGAGAAGATCAAGCGGCGCTACCTGCGCTCCTGGTTCGTGGTGGACTTCGTGTCCTCCATCCCCGTGGACTACATCTTCCTCATCGTGGAGAAGGGCATCGACTCCGAGGTCTACAAGACGGCGCGCGCGCTGCGCATCGTGCGCTTCACCAAGATCCTCAGCCTGCTGCGGCTGCTGCGCCTGTCGCGGCTCATCCGCTACATCCACCAGTGGGAGGAGGTGGGCGGGGCCGCGGCGCGGGGCGGGGCCGCAGGCAAAGGGGCGGGGCTCCAGGCGTGGGGCGGGGCCGCGGCGCGGGGCGGGGCCGCAGACAAAGGGGCGGGGCTCCAGGCGTGGGGCGGGGCCGCGGCGTGCAGGGCGGGGCCGCAGGCAAAGGGGCGGGGCCGCAGGCAAAGGGGCGGGGCCTCAGCCTGCAGGGCGGGGCTGCAGGCAAAGGGGCGGGGCCTCAGCGCGCAGGGCGGGGCTGCAGGCAAAGGGGCGGGGCCTCAGCACGCAGGGCGGGGCTGCAGGCAAAGGGGCGGGGCCTCAGTACGCAGGGCGGGGCCGCAGGCAAAGGGTCGGGGCCGCAGCGCGCAGGGCGGGGCCGCAGACAAAGGGGCGGGGCCGCAGCACGCAGGGCGGGGCTGCAGGCAAAGGGGCGGGGCCGCAGCGCGCAGGGCGGGGCTGCAGGCAAAGGGGCGGGACCGCAGCGCGCAGGGGCGGGGGCTCCAGGCGTGGGGCGGGACCGCAGCCAAAGGGGCGGGGCCGCAGCCAAAGGGGCGGGGCTCAGCACGCAGGGCGGGGGAGGGGGACGAGGCTGTGGCCGTGGGGAGCCAGGGCTGACGTGGACCCTCGCCAACCAGGGCTCGCAGTGGGCAGTGGGGGAGCGAGGGGCCGCCTCATGGGGTTCTTGGGCAGCTCACGGAGCAAGCTGGCGGGTGCGTGTGGGATGGAAGCCGCCGGACCTGACCCCCCTCCCCCCCCCCCCCCCCCCCCCCCGCCCCGCAGATCTTCCACATGACCTATGACCTGGCCAGCGCCGTGATGCGCATCTGCAACCTCATCAGCATGATGCTGCTGCTGTGCCACTGGGACGGCTGCCTGCAGTTCCTGGTGCCCATGCTGCAGGACTTCCCGCACGACTGCTGGGTGTCCATCAACGGCATGGTGGTGAGCCCCCCCGTGTCCATCCACGGCACGGTGTGAGCCCCCCCCGGGTGTTCATCCACGGCACAGTGTGAGCCCCCCCGTGTCCATCCACGGCACGGTGGTGAGCCCCCCCCGGGTGTCCATCCACGGCACGGTGTGAGCCCCCCCCCGTGTCCATCCACGGCACGGTGTGAGCCCCCCCCCCCGTGTCCATCCACGGCACGGTGTGAGCCCCCCCGGGTGTCCATCCACGGCACGGTGTGAGCCCCCCCCCGTGTCCATCCACGGCACGGTGTGAGCCCCCCCCCCGTGTCCATCCACGGCACGGTGTGAGCCCCCTCGCTGGCCATGCAGGGCTGGGGCAGTGGTCCCTGCTCAAGGCGGCCCCTCCACCGATGACTACTTACACCAGCCCATCGGGGACCCTCAGAGCTCGGGGGGCTGTGCCCTGCCCTCGGGGCTGCACTGTCCCTCCCTCCGTCCCTCCCTGCCCTCGGGCGTGTTCAGCGTCCCAAGCCTGTGGAACTCTGACGCCTTCTTGGTCCAGGAGACCATGGCCAGGAGCTGCCAGGGGTGGGAGCACCGAGTCCCCAGGGCCCTCCCCTCCCCTCTGGGCCTCAGTTTCCCCCCAAGCGAAGAGGGACGGCAGCTTCAGCCCCCTCCCCCATGCTTCCTGGCAGGGGCCACGTGCGGGTTGCAGGGCGCCCCCGAGCCTCGGCTTCTCGTTGGGGGGACGAGGGTGGCTGGCTCCTCTTGGCTGCCCCCGGGCACGGGGAGCTCAGCGCCGGGCTCCCGGGGCAGGCGGGGGCTGCAGGCACACGCACCCACCCGCCGCGGCCTTGCAGAACCACTCGTGGAGCGAGCTGTACTCCTTCGCGCTCTTCAAGGCCATGAGCCACATGCTGTGCATCGGGTACGGGCGGCAGGCGCCCGAGAGCCTGACGGACATCTGGCTGACGATGCTCAGCATGATCGTGGGCGCCACCTGCTACGCCATGTTCATCGGCCACGCCACCGCCCTCATCCAGTCGCTCGACTCCTCCAGGCGCCAGTACCAGGAGAAGGTGCGAGGGCGCCCGCGGCTCTGCGAGGGCAGGGCCGAGGCGCGGGGCCCCCCGGGGCGGCTGTGCCCACGGGTGGGGGGAGGGGCCTGCGGGGTGGGTCTGGGGCAGGGCAGGTGGGGGGGGTCTGCGGGCGGGGGCTGGGCGGGGGGCGGGAGGCTTTGTGGTCCCACTGGGGCAGGGCAGGCGCCTCCCCGAGTCCCAATCTGGGGTCAGTTAAGGACACGCCTGGGCAGGGCCCATCGAGGGAGTTTCTAGAGAGAGCACGTGACCCACTCCCCCCACCCCTCCCCACCCCACTGCCGCGGGTACAATTTCCTCAAGGCCAGTGTGGGCCACTTGGGGGGGGTGTCCTGCCCGGAGTCTGGCCTTGCTTGCCAACCGTGCCTCAGTTTCCCCCTCATGGGCAATGGCACGCGGACCCTCCGGACCCCCCCAGCGGTGCCAGCCAGCACCCGCCCGGAAGCCGCAGGCACGCACAGAAGTGAGCTGGTGCCGCCACCCGCCCGCCGTCACGGGGTCCGCTGAGCTCAGGGCAGCTGCGCGGGGTGGGCGGGCGGAAGCGGGGACGGCGGGGCCTGGCAGCGCGCCCTGCGCCGGCGGCGGCTTGGCGGGGGGGCCGGGCGGCGGGCTGGCTGGAGGCCAAGCTGCCAGGCCCGGGCTGGGGTCCTGGTTGCTCCGGCTGACCCCCTCCCCCCGCCCCCCGGGGTCCAGGCCGCCCCTCTGACCCTCTTTCCCCCGCCGCCCCCCCCCAGGGTCCTGGCCGCCCCGCTGACCCACCTCCTCCCCCCGGGATCCAGGCCGCCCCGCTGACCCACCTCCTCCCCCCAGGATCCAGGCCGCCCCGCTGACCCACCTCACACCGCCCCCCCCCCCCCGCCCCGGCTGACCCCTGTCCCCAGGTCCTGGCCGCCCCGCTGACCCACCTCCTCCCCCCGGGATCCAGGCCGCCCCGGCTGACCCCTGTCCCCGAGTCCTGGCCGCCCCGCTGACCCACCTCCTCCCCCAGGGATCCAGGCCGCCCCGGCTGACCCCTGCCCTGGGGTCCTGGCCGCCCCGCTGACCCCTGTCCCCGGGTCCTGGCCGCCCCGCTGACCTGCCTCACACCCCCGCCCCCCTGCCCCGGGGTCGAGGCCGCCCCGCTGACCCCTGTCCCCGGGTCCTGGCCGCCCCACTGACCCGCCCCCCCCCCCACAGTACAAGCAGGTGGAGCAGTACATGTCCTTCCACAAGCTGCCCGCTGACTTCCGCCAGAAGATCCACGACTACTACGAGCACCGCTACCAGGGCAAGATGTTCGACGAGGACAGCATCCTGGGCGAGCTCAACGGGCCGCTGCGCGAGGTGGGCGGCGGGCGAGCCCCTGCTATGCGCAGCCCCCGCCCCCCGGGGCCTGCGGGGGGAGGTAGCAGAGCGGCGCGAGCCCCCCGCAGGGCCGTCCGTGCACCCGGGGCCCTGGGCCTCCGTGTCGAGAGCCGGCAGCGCCTCGGGCTGCTGCGGGGACCGGCCACGCAGGGCAGCTCCTGCATCCAGTCGGTGCTCAATCAGTGCAGCTGCCGGGCGTCCGCGGTGGATGCTGCAGGCGCCTCCCTGCCCCCTCCCGCTCCATGCGAGTGCTGCTGCCGCGCGGTTATTGAGCGCTGGCTGTGTGCGCGCCCGCTGGGAGGGCAGGCGGGGCTAGCCTGGCAGCGCAGGTGCCCGCAGGTGCCCCGCGGGAGCAGCAGGGCCCCGAGCACGCGAGGACGGCGCCCCCGCGGGCAGGCGCTGCCGCCGTTGCCACTGGCAACGCTTCACTGGCCGGTGATGCTGAGGTCCGCAACAGCCCCTGTCCCCCCGAACACCCCCGCCCCCGCCGTCGGGGTCCGCGGAGCGGCTGCAGGTCGCCCCCCGGGTGCTGGCCAGTCCCCGGGGCGGGGCTTCTGCTTTCCCCAGGGCGGGCGTCGTCAGGCCCGAGGCGCGCTGGGGCAGCTGTCGCCGGGGCCCCTGGGAGCAGCTCTGGGACTGCGCGCTGGCGCTGCAGCGCTCGCCCGTTTCCCCAGCTGCTGAGGCCCTTCCCTGCACAGGACCCTTTGCCAGACAGACCAGAGAGGCCGCCCCAGGAAGCCACCCCCGCGCCTGCTGCCACGCGGGCTTCCCACGCTTTACATGGCAGGCGCTCTACGTATGCTTGCTATACACAGCAGGTGCTCAGTAAATGCTCGTTTTCTACAGGAGGCTGGCTGGAAAAAGTGGGCTATTGATACTTGCTTTTTATACACAGCAGATGCTCCTTGTGCGCTTGCTGTATTCAGGAGGTGCAGCACGTATGTGTGCTAGAGAGTAGGTGATTGACGTGTATTCTACACAGCAGGTGCTCACTACACACATCATGTAGACAGTAGGCACCTGACACCTGCTCACTAGGTGTATACTGCAGGCACCCAGCACCTGCTGCATGCACCCCGCTTTCACCAGCACCCGCAGCCCCTGGAACCCCGAGGGGAAGGGCGGGTCTCGGTGTTCTTGTCCGCTCGGGGGCAGGCCCGTCTGCCTGGACCTGAGAGGCCGGGGTGGGGGTCTCCTCCGGACCCCCGCCCTCGTGGTGCCGAGTCCCCCAGGGACCAGGCGGCTAGGTGGGTGCCTGCGCCTCGAGGGCTCGCCCGCCGCCCCCCTCCTGGGGTGGCTGCTGCTCTCGCTGGTTCTTCTTCTGGGTGGGGGGAGCTTGGTGGCTTCCCGGGGCTCTCGGTGCGTGAATGGGGGGCGGGAGTGTTGGGGGGCTCGGCCCTGCTTCCCCGCAGCCCCCCTAGTGCCGCTCAGGAGCCTCAGGATTCTTATCCCTCAGCCCTTCCTTGCTGAATTCAAACACAGGCGATTTACTCAGACGACAAGCGGGCGAGGAGACCCACCTGCGGGGCCGCGTGGGCTTTGTCTGCAGACGCCGTGGCTTGTCTTTTTTTAAAAAAAAATTTTATTTATCCTCCCCCCCTCACCGTTTATACCATGTGCTGTGTCTGTTCACTGCCTGCTGTCTTTCCTTTAGGAGGCGCCGGGAACCGAACCCGGGACCTCCCATGTGGGAGAGAGGCGCTCAGTCCCTTGAGCCACCTCAGCTCCCGGCTTTGTTGTGTCTCTCATTGTTTCCTGTCTCTCTGTTGCGTAAGCTCACTGTGCCAGTCTGTCACACCAGCTCACTGTCTTGCTCGTCTTTTCCAGGAGGCACTGGGAAACAAACCCGGGGCCTCCCACGTGGAAGGCAGGAGCTCGATCACTTGAGCCACATCTGCTCCCCCGTGGCTTGCCTTTTGAGGCGAGGGTCTCTTTTATTGAGATGCAACGACAGCGAAGCGCCCCCCTCACAAAGGCACAGTGCGACGGGCATCCGCATACCCTCCGCCCAAGTCACGGCGGGGCGCTGCCGTCCCCGGGGACCCTCTGCGTTGGCTCTTGTCCCCCGCGACTTCGCTTCCCCTTCCTGCGGCAGTTTTTCACCTGTCCTCCTGGGCTCTCCACGCAGGCCACCCGCAGAGACACAGGGCGCTCCCTCCCCGTCGCCGCGCGCAGGCAGTGACGGGCCGTGGTACCCGCGACTGCCCTCGTGCGCCGCCTGGGGGAGTCCGCCCTGAGCCCGCCGCCCCTCGCCCGCAGGAGATCGTCAACTTCAACTGCCGGAAGCTGGTGGCCTCCATGCCGCTGTTCGCCAACGCGGACCCCAACTTCGTCACGGCCATGCTGACCAAGCTCAAGTTCGAGGTCTTCCAGCCGGGCGACTACATCATCCGCGAGGGCACGGTGGGCAAGAAGATGTACTTCATCCAGCACGGCGTGGTCAGCGTGCTCGCCAAGGGCAACAAGGAGATGAAGCTCTCGGACGGCTCCTACTTCGGCGGTGAGTGCGGGGCGGGGCGGTGAGTGCGGGGCGGGGGCGTGAGTGCGGGGCACGGCGCCGCTGACCCCCGGCCGCCGGCCCGCAGAGATCTGCCTGCTGACGCGGGGCCGGCGCACGGCCAGCGTGCGCGCCGACACCTACTGCCGCCTGTACTCGCTGAGCGTGGACCACTTCAACGAGGTGCTGGAGGAGCACCCCATGATGCGGCGCGCCTTCGAGACCGTCGCCATCGACCGCCTGGACCGCATCGGTGAGCGCGGGGGCGGAGGGGGCGCCCGAGCGGGTCCCGGCGGTTCCGGAAACGACTGCTCCTGGAACAGCAGGCCCGGGCGGGGCGGGGCGCGCAGTCGTTGGAGGGAAGACCCCGTGTCTGTATACTGCAGGTGCTCGACACGTGCGGTGCAGCACAGACACGGCAGGTGCAGAGGCCCCCAGCTTGCTTTTTGCACGCAGCAGGCATCCAATAGGTGTTTGCTGTATGCAGGAGGTACCCCACACATGCTCGCTGTGTGCAGCAGATGCAGCATACCTGCTTGCTGTATACAGCAGGTGCTCAACACCCACTTGCTGGACACGGGAGGTGTCTCCGCGTGCTCGCGGCAGGGCAGGCTCTGACCGCGGGCTGCACGCAGGGCCCGCCTCCGCCCGCGTACACAGCAGGCGCTCGCTCCCCGCAGGCAAGAAGAACTCGATCCTGCTGCACAAGGTGCAGCACGACCTCAGCTCCGGCGTGTTCAACAACCAGGAGAACGCCATCATCCAGGAGATCGTCAAGTACGACCGCGAGATGGCGCAGCGCGCGGGCCTGGGCCGGGGCGCGGGGCTGCTCCCGCCGCCGCCGCCCGGCGCCTCGGCCATCGCCACGCTGCAGCAGGCCGTGGGCCATGAGCTTCTGCCCGCAGGTGGCGCGCCCGCTCGTGGGGCCGCTGGCGCTCGGCTCGCCGCGCCTCCCGCGCCGCCCGCCGCCCGCCGCCTCGCCCGGGCCCGCGCCCGCCAGCCCCCCGGGCGCGCCCCGCCAGCCCGCGCGCGCCGCGGACCTCGCCCTACGCCGGCGCGCCCGGCTCCCCCGCCGCGCCCCGCGCCGGGCCCCGCGCTGCCCGCGCGCCGCCTGAGCCGCGCGTCGCGGCCGCTGTCGGCCTCGCAGCCCTCGCTGCCCCACGGCGCGCCCGGCCCCGGGCCCTCGGCCTCCGCGCGCCCCGCCAGCAGCTCCACGCCGCGCCTCGGGCCCGTGCCCGCCGCCCGGGGCGCCACCCCCAGGCCGGACCGCAGGGACTCGGCCTCGCCTGGCAGCGCGGCCGGCGGCCTCGACCCGCTGGACTCCGCGCGCTCACAGCCTCTCGTCCAACTTGTGACCCTCGCCGCGCCCCGCGGGGCCCGGGCGGGCGGCGGGTGCCCCCCCCCCCAGACCAAAGCCGCGCCCCCCCGCGCCGCCGCCGAAGCCATAGAGGAGCCACAGGAGGCGAGCCGGACGCGCGCGGCGCCCCGACCCCGCCGCCCTCCCGCGCCCCCGGGGGCAGGGGCCCTTCACCTGGTGCCTCAGCTCCCAGGCGCACGCGGGGGCGGGGCTGGCGGCCGGGAGAACCTGTGCCCCCGCGCCGCCGTCCGGGAGGCTCCTGTTTTTAAGTGCAATAGCGCCCACCCCCCACCGCCCGCGCCCCCACGCAATAACGGCCCGCGCTGCGCCCCGCGCAGCCGCCGTCCCCGCGAATGTACTGACCGGGGCAGCAGCGCCCCGCGCCCCGCCCTAACCCTCGCCCCCTTCCGCGCAATAAACGACCGCAGTGGCGCCAGCCTCGTCTGACTGCGCGGCCCCCCGAAGGCAGCGCTCCCGCGGGGGGCGAGGTTTATTCACGGGGGAGTCAGCTGAAGAAGTAGGTGGAGCGCTTCACCTGCTCCAGGTCGAAGGCCCCTGCGGAGGGAGGCGGGCGGTGAGCAGCGGGCGGGGCCACCCGCCCCCAGGGCGCCGCCCCCCACCTGCCCCCAGGGCGCCCAAGCCCCCACCCGCCCCCAGGGCGCCGCCCCCCACCCGCCCCCAGGGCGCCGCCCCCCACCTGCCCTCAGGGCGCTGCCCCCCACCTGCCCCCAGGGCGCCCACGCCCCCACCCGCCCCCAGGGCGCCGCCCCCCACCTGCCCTCAGGGCACCGTCCCCCACCTGCCCTCAGGGCGCTGCCCCCCACCTGCCCCCAGGGCGCCCGAGCCCCCACCTGCCCCCAGGGCACCGCCCCCCCACCCGCCCTCAGGGCGCCGTCCCCCCACCTGCCCTCAGGGCTCCGCCCCCCACCTGCCCTCAGGGCGCCGCCCCCCACCTGCCCCCAGGGCGCCCAAGCCCCCACCCGCCCCCAGGGCGCCGCCCCCCCACCTGCCCTCAGGGCGCCGTCCCCCACCTGCCCTCAGGGCGCTGCCCCCCACCTGCCCCCAGGGCGCCGCCCCCCACCTGCCCTCAGGGCGCCGTCCACCACCTGCCCTCAGGGCGCTGCCCCCCACCCGCCCCCAGGGCGCCGCCCCCCACCTGCCCTCAGGGCACCGTCCCCCACCTGCCCTCAGGGCGCTGCCCCCCACCTGCCCCCAGGGCGACCGAGCCCCCACCTGTCGCGGGTACAGACTGCAGCGTCCCGAGCAGCTTGTTCATCCGGAGGTTCTGGGGAGGCCCTTCGGGGACCTGCCCCGACAGGGGGACTCAGTGAGGCCTGGGGGCGCAGAGGGCCGTGGGGGGCGCGCGGGGCGGGGGCGCCTCACCTGGGCCCCGAGCAGAACCTCTTCACCAAGAACCTGGAGAGGTCCTGCAGGATGGGCTGGCTGTGCAGGCGCACGAACTGCTCCCGGCACACCTGGGGGCGCGTGGGCGGGCAGAAGGGGGACAGGAAGAGGGTGGGGAGAGCCGGCAGAGGAGTGAGGGCGGGCCGGGGGCGGGGTGATGAGGGGGCGAGGGGCGGGGCGGGGCGATGCGCGAGGGCGGGGGGAGGGCCGGTGGGGGCGGGGAGCGGGGCAGGCGGCGGGCGGGCCGGGGCGCGCTGCCGCGTCCCACCTGGTTCATGACCGGGACGTCGGCCGCGTGCGTCCAGAAGCAGTCGTGCACCGAGACGAAGGTGAGACCTTTCCTGCGAGGCGGGGGGCGTGAGCGGCCCGGGCGGGGGTCTCGCCGCCAGCGCAGACGGCACCACGTGGCCCCAGGCTCCCGAGGGCTCTGCGCGCCCCCGCCCAGCGCGCTCCGGCGGCTCCCGGCCGCACCCCGAGTCTCGACTGCGGGCCATCCCCGTGTCAGCGCCTCCCGGGCACAGGAGGGGAGCCCCGGGTGCGGCCCCCTCCCCAGAAGCCGGCCTCCGCGCCGGGGTCCCGGCCCCCCCAGGCCCCCGGGGCGCACCGGTAGCAGTGCAGCGCGGTGAGCATCATGTGCGAGGAGTCCAGCGAGTGGATGAAGTTGGGCGGGAAGCCGTTCTTCTGCCGCAGCGCGTGCGGCTTCCTGCGGGGGTGCGGCTCAGGGCGAGCGACCCCCCCGACCCCGCCCCTGGCCCCCGGCCCCGCTCCCGGCCCCGCCCCCACTCACTGGCCGCTGTCTCCGCAGCTGACGAAGCTCAGGCTCTGGATCCCGCCCTTGATCTGGGGGTGGGGGCGCGTGAGTCCCGGCCGAGGCCCCTGCCCGGCCCCGGGGGGGGAGGGGGGCTCGTACCGTGCACTTGGTGGCGCGGTGGTAGGGCTGCACGACCGGGACGCCGAGCGGCGTCACCCACTCCACGGTGTCGCCCGCGAGCGCGATGAGGGCGCGCGCTCTCCGTCAGCCAGTGCTGGGGGGTAGGCGGGTCAGCGGGCTGGGCGGGGGGTTGGGAGGGCACAGGCACTGGGGGACCCTCGGGAGCTGGGCGCAGGGGGTTCCCCGGGGCGCTGGTGCTAGAGGTGCCTTGGGGGGTAGCCAGCATTGGGGGTCCCTTGGGGCTGGGCACAGGGGTCCTCCGAGGGGGCTGATGCTGGAGGTCCCTCGGGGCTGGGCGCAGGGGCCCCTCGGGTGCAGGCGCGGGCGCACCTGGATGGCCCGGGTGCCGGAGAACATCTCCTGGAGGCTGCTGAACACCTGCCGGACCAGGTAGTGCGAGGCCTCCCACACGAACTCCTGAGGGCACACGGGTCAGCGCCGCCCCTCCCGTCCAGCCCGCGCCCGCCCGCTCCCTCCGCCGTGCGGGCGACGCCGCTGCGGGGCAGCGCCCACCTGGGGGAAGTCGCTGAGCTCCTGGAGGCGCCGCTCGATCTGCAGGCGCCCGCCGTAGCGCGTGACCCCGTAGACCACGGTCATCACCGTCTGCTTGACCACCTTGCGGCCGACGAAGCCCTCCAGCACGCGCGCCACCCGCACGCCCCGCGCCGCGTCCTGCGCTCGGGCCGCCTCCACCTGGGCGGGCGGGGGCCGGTGAGGGCGGCGGGGGGCGCGGCGAGGGCGGCGGGGGGCGCGGCGAGGGCGGCGGGGGGCCGGTGAGGGCCGCGGGGGACGCGGCGAGGGCGGCGGGGGGCGCGGCGAGGGCGGCGGGGGGCGCGGCGAGGGCGGCGGGGGGCGCGGCGAGGGCGGCGGGGGGCGCGGCGAGGGCGGCGGGGGGCGCGGTGAGGGCCGCGGGGGGCGCGGTGAGGGCCGCGGGGGGCCGGTGAGGGCGGCGGGGGGCCGGTGAGGGCGGCGGGGGACGCGGCGAGGGCCATGGGGGGCGCGGTGAGGGCGGCGGGGGGCGCGGTGAGGGCGGCGGGGGCCGCGGGGGGCGCGGTGAGGGCGGCGGGGGGGCCGGCGAGGGCGGCGGGGGGCGCGGCGAGGGCGGCGGGGGGCGCGGCGAGGGCCGCGGGGGACATGGTGAGGGCCGCGGGGCCGCGTCCCGGCTGCGCCCCGCCCCCAGGCCCGCGCCGGGCGCCCACCTGCGCGGCCACGCCGCTGTACACGTCCTGCGGCTCGTCCGCGGGCGTCAGGTTCACGGAGGCGGCCCCCACGCTGTCGCGGCCCAGGGCCGCGTAGTGCTGCAGGCCGTTGCAGGAGCCGTCCTGGGGGGAAAGCGCGGCCCCATCGTCGCCCCACCGCAGCCCCAGGGCGCTCCCCGCGCGACGGGAAACGCACACGTCCACGGAGCCGCGGAACCCAAAAGTGCCGCCACCGCGGGCGGGACGCGGACCCACCTGGTGCACGGGAAAGTGGGAGACGTACGCGGCGGGGTCGGGGGCGCGCACGGCCCGCGCGATCTCCATGCAGCACGCCAGGGCCTGCCAGGGCTCGTCCGCGTCCATCCACCACCGCCGGCCCTGCGGGGCAGACGTGGTGACGCGGCGGGAGGGCACTGGGCACCGGGGAGGCTCTGGAGGGCCCGGGCGACGGGCGCGAGCAGGGGAAGCCGCAGGCAGGGCTGGGGGCAGGGGCAGGGCGGCCGGACAGGGAGAGGAGGGAGGGCGGGGCAGGAGGGGAAGGGGAGGGGTGGGGTGTGGAGGAGTGGAGCAGGAGGGTGGGGAGGGAGAGGGTGGGAGCAGGGACAGGAAGAGAGGGAGCGGGGAGGGGGTAGGTGGGGAAGGGGCGGGGCGGGGCAGCCCGGGGAGGGGAGGGGCAGGGCAGGAGGGGAAGGGGCCGGGGAGGGGCCCGCCGCCCCCACCGTCATGGGCCGGTCGGCCGAGTCCAGGATGTCCTCCATGGCCGCGTCGGCGAAGGCCAGGCGGGCGGCCAGCGGCTCGCGCTTCTTGAGGCCGGTGAGGTTGACGAGGTGCAGCTTGAGCCAGTCGAGGCCGTGGGGGCCGAGCGGGCGGCCCTCGGCGAACTCGAGCAGCGCGCGCGCCTGGTCGCTGCCCAGGTGGCTGAGGTGCGGCGGGCAGGGGTAGGCGCGGCCGCGGAAGTCCATGCTGTGCGGCAGCCAGAAGGCGCGGTGCCGCAGGTGCTGCGCCAGCGAGAGGCGGTGCAGCGCGTCGGCCCGCAGGCTGTGCAGCTCGCGCGCCGCCTTGAGCCGCAGGGCCAGCTCCCGGCGCCGCTGCGCCCTGTGCGCGGGCGAGGCGGGCGGCGCGGGCGGCGGCGGCGGCGCGCGGGCGGGGCGGGGGGCGGCACGCCGAGGCGCGCGCTGCCCTCGGCGGCGAAGAGCGCCAGCACCAGGTCCAGCACGCGCCCGTTGATGCGCCAGGCGCAGTTGCCCAGCTGCGTGAGCGCGTCGAGCGCGCCGTGCAGGGCGGCGGGCGGGCAGCGCTGCAGCAGGCCCTGGTGCTGCGTCACGCCCTCCACGGCGCGCATGAGCTTGGTGGGCGTCAGCAGGAAGGCGCCCGCGTGCGCCGAGCTCCAGGGCAGGGGCGGGCACAGCATGGGCATGTCGGCCGCCTCGAAGGTCAGCGTGGGCTCCGCCGCGGCCGCCCGCAGCTGCGAGAAGGCCGGGTGCGGCTTCAGGATCCCGACCTGCGGGGACAGGCCAGGCGGGTGGCGGGCGCCCCAGGGCGCCGGCAGCTGTGTCCCCGTCGGCTGGAGGCCCCTCCCCATGCGGCTCCGCAGACCGCACCCGAGACCCGGGAGCGACTCAGCAGGGGGGCCGCCCCCAGCGCCAGCCCCCCTGGGCCGGCCCCGCGCCCCCTGCCCATCTCGGCACAGGCGTCTACCAGGGACGGCTCGGGCACCGGCAGGAGAAGGCAGCCTCGGTGTCCTGCCGGCCGGCGGGCGGCCCCTCGCCCCTCCCAAGTGCCCACCTGGTGCGAGCTGCGGAAGGAGTACACGTGGTAGAGCGCGGGGATGAGCTGCTGGCCGCCGCGGGGCCCGGCCAGGCTGCGCGGCACCTGCACGGCCTGCACCAGCACCTCGGCCAGCTGCTTTCCCAGCTGCATCAGCACCGGCAGGGGCCAGGGCGGCTCGGGTGGGGCCTCGGGCGGGTCAGCGGCCCCCAGCGCCTCCCAGTGCTGCCGCGGCAAGCGGGGCTCCTCGACCTGCGGGAAGGCCGGGGCGGTGGGGGAGCCGGACCAGCCCGGGGGTGCGCCCGCTCCCTCCCCCGGGGCCAGTGGACGCTCCGAGCGGCCGTGCGCGGGGCCAGGCGGGAGGCTGCTGGGGCCCAGCTGGATTTCCAGGGTGACACATGTACTAAAACGTCCAGGTCTCAAAAGATTTATCATACGCCAAGGACTAGGGCACGGACAGCCAGTTAGGACAAGGACGTGACGGCAGCAGGTCCAGAGGAAGCCCAGGCTCTGGTCACTCCTCAAGGCCTCAGGTCAGCTCTCCCAGATGGACAACGAGCTGAAGGTGACCGGGAAGACGCGAGCAAAGCGAGCACTTCAGGAACGAGACAGAAACGATGAAGAACCAAGTGTAAATTCTGGGTGCTGAAAAGCACAACAACTGAAACAAACTTGGCAGAGAGGCTCGACGGCAGACTGGCGGCGGCTTAGCACATCGTTCGAGGCTCCTCCTCGGCCACCGGCCTCAATGTTCGGTCAGCACTGAACGTGCCGCCGGGTGCCGCCTCCAACACGACCCGCGGAACCCTTCTCCTGCCAACGCGGTCTCCTCCACGTCCTGGCGCCCGGCGGGGAGGGGCATGCGCAGCGCCAGCCTGATGCCACGGCACGAATACGCGCCAACTGGCCTTGTGCACACGAATGCAAAGTTCCTCAACAGGACGCCGGCAAACTGGCTCCAGCAGATGACTCACCTGGACCAGGTGGGATCCAGCAGGAGCGCAAAGCAGGTACGGTGCGCTGATGGAGCAAAACCCTTCTCCGTAATACACCGTGAAGGAGGACGGCGGGAAAAACCACGTGCTCGTCTCGGCTGACACAGAAGCAGCAGCTGACAAAGGCCAGCTCCTGCGTGATAGGGACGCTCAGAGAAGCAGGAGTGCGGCAAAGGCGGTTGAGAACCGCCGCCTCCCGTGAGGTCGGGACGGGCTGTCCGCTGCCACCGCTGGCATGCGGCATGGAGGCGAAGCGCCGTCCAGAGCAACCGTGAGAGAAAGAGCAGGCATCCCAGTGGGAAAGGAAAAATAAAACTCTCTGCAGATGATAGGATCCAATAAGTTGAAAGTTCAAAGGAATTCACCAAAGAATTACTAGAGCTCGCAAGTGGAGTCAACGAAGTCTCAGAGTAGGTCAACATGCAAAAATCAACTGTGTTCCTACCCACTATCCATCAGCAATCTGAAGGGGAAATCAAAAAAACAATTCCCTTTACAAGCGCATCTAGAAGGTTAAAGTATAACTAAGGATATAAAAGGCCTATATGCTCTAGATAAGTTGTATGGTTTATGAGCATACTTCCACAAAATTGGTATTCAAGAAAATAAAAATAAGTAAAAACCTATACACTGAAAAGTACAAAACACTGCTAAAGAAGTTAAAGAGGACCTCTAGAAATGGGAAGGCATCCCACTCGGTCTTTCTGTAGAAATGGAAAGGCTGATCCTCAAATTCACACCGAATTGCCAAGGACCCCAGAGAACAAGCTGGAGGAGCCACACTTCCCAATCTCAAACTGCACTGCAAAGCGGCCGTGAGCAGAACAGTGGTCCTGGCACACAGACCGACCGACCCAGGGACAGAAAAGAAATTCCAGAGAGAGCCTCACGTCTGCAGCCAACTGACTTTAACAAGGTCGCTCAGTCCACTCAACGGGGAAGAAGAGTCTTGTCAACAAACGTCCAGGGAAAACTGGACGTCCACGTAGAGAAGAACGAAGGGGGACCCCTGCCTCACACCATATACAAAACCAACTCAAAATGCGTTAAAGACCTAAACAGAAAAGCTGAAACTCAAACTCCGAGGAGACAACAGAGTTACCAAATTGTTGATAACTTGGAATTCAGCAGTGGGTTCTTAGATAGGACACCAGAAGCACAAAACAAAATTTTATTTGATATTAAAACCTTTTGTGTGTAGAACGAAATCAAGGAAGTGAAAACGTACAGAAAGGGAAGAAGTAGTTGTAAATCATATACGTAACAGGGGCTTAATATCCAGAATACATCAAGAACTTTCACAAGTCAGCAAGACGTACCACCCAATTAAAAATCGGGTAAAGAGTTTAGATTGATATTTCTCCAGAGATGTATAAATGGCCACGAAGCACACAGAAAGATCATTAGCCATTAGGGAAATGCAAATCAAAACGAGATACCACCCTGCCCTGCTGGCAGGGCATAAAATGGAGCAGCCACTGAGCAAAGCAATATAGCAGTTCCTCAAAACCATCGGGACTTACCACATGAGCTGGTAACCCAACTTCCAGGTATTATCCACAGAGTGAAAACGTGTCACCAACAGGTAACTAGACGCCAGCATTTACCGCTGCACTATTCACAACAGCCCAAAGCTGGAAACATCCCAAGTGTCCACTGACAGACGAATGAACAAAAGTGGTCCATCAGGAAGCAGATGTGGCTCAAGCAGATGTGGCCCACCTACCACATGGGAGGTCCGCGGTTCAAACCCCGGGCCTCCGTGACCTGTGTGCAGCTGGCCCATGCAGAGTGCTGATGCGCGCAAGGAGTGCCTGCCACACTGGAGTGTCCCCCGCCTAGGGGAACCCCACGCACAAGGAGTGAGCCCCGTGAGGAGAGCCGCCCAGCACGAAAGAAAGTGCAGCCTGCCCAGGAATGGCGCCGCACACACGGAGAGCTGACACAGCAAGATGACGCAACAAAAAGAGACACAGATTCCCGGTGCCGCTGATAAGGATAGAAGCAGTCACAGAAGAACACCCAGCAAATGGACAGAGAGCAGACAATGGGGGAGGGTGGTGTGAGAGAAATATATAAATAAATCTTAAAAAAGAAAAAAAGACAGCAGGACAGTGAGCTGGCATGATGGGCTGATAAAGCAAGTGACCAGATAACACAGCAAGGAGACAAAAAGAAACACAATGAGAGACACAACAAGCAGGGAACGGAGGTGACGCGAGCAATAGGGCTCCCCCCTCCCACTTGGGAGGCCCCAGGTTCGGTTCCCGGTTCCTCCTTAAACGCAGACGAGCAGACGGCGAGCACAAACCAGGCAAGGGGGAGAGAAATAAAGTAATCTTAAAAAAGGCAGAGTGGTCCATCCCTGCAGTGGAGCCTGCTCAGCCACGGAAGGAAGAGGCCTCTGAGGCGCGCTGCAACGTGCAGCCCTGAAAGCCAGTGGCCAGTGAAGCAGGCGGGACCTGGGGGCAGGCGTCCAGGCGTCACCCGGGTGGAGTCGGGAAACAACAAGCTCGCAGAGAAGGGGCACGGGGGCGGCCGGGCGCGGGAGGGGGCGGGGCAGGGCCGCGCCTCACCTGGGCGTCGGAGGCCAGCAGGCGCAGGTACTGCCGGAAGCGCTGCTGGAAGGCCTGCAGCTGCCCGCCCTGCTGCTTGCTCTGCACCAGGTGCCGGTTGAAGACGCGCAGGCCCAGCTCGTGCGCCAGCTGGAGGAGCGACTCGCCCTGTGCCGGAAGAGCCTGCAGGGCCTGGGGGGGGCGGGACCGTGAGGCCCTGGACACGCCCGGCCCAGAGCCGCCCACGGGAGAGGGGCCCGCGTGCGGGGGTCATCTGGGGTCCCCTTGGGGGGCAGGAGGCATCGGGGTTTTCAAACGCGCACGGAACAGCAGATCCTCAGGGACGAGGGGCCGTAGGGCCGCAGGTGAGGAGGGGCGGGTGGACTGCCCAGGGAACAGGCTGTCCCTGGGGTGGGGGGACGCCCTGGAAGCGGAGGTGCTGGCAGCACAGCTCCCTAAACAGACTAAAACCCACCGGGCATCCGCTTACACGGGTGGCTGGTACGAAACGGGGGCTCTCTCTCAATAAACTGCTAGGCTCCCCCAAAAAAGATATCGCTCTATGGAGGGGGGGGAACTGCTGAGCCCACGGGGGGTCTTGGGCAGACAGGACATGGGCTCATCTCAGAGCCAGGGACCCCCAAGCAACCCCACGGCACGGGAGGCATTCTCCACGGAGGGCTCTCCAAGCTCTCTTTTTATGAGAAACCCCCCTTTTAAAATCAAAGCGGAGAGCCACCCGTGACTGTGAGCGGCAGCAGCGGCCCCCCCCGGTCCCCAGCCCCTGGCCCCCGGCCCCTGGATCCCAGCCCCCCTGGCCCCCAGCCCCCCGCCCCCCAGTCCCCGGCCCCCCCCACCCCTGGACCCCAGCCCCCCGGCCCCTGGTCCCCTGGACCCCAGCCCCCCGGCCCCCCCCCCCACCCCCAGCCCCCTGGCCCCCCGCCCCTGGATCCCAGTCCCGGCCCCTGGACCCAGCCCCGCCCCCCCGCCAGACCTGCATCAGCAGCTGCACGTACTCCTGCTCGCTGAGCAGGCACAGGTACGGGTAGAGCGAGGGGCGGCCGCAGCGCGTGGCGCGGTCCAGCTCCGCCTTGGTGTCCTGCAGGGCCTGGCACAACGCCGCCTCCCACCGAGCGCGCAGAGCCTTCAAGGTCTTCCGCTGCGGGGAGCGCGGGCGGGGATCAGCAGCACCCCCCACCGCCAGCCGCCGCCTCCCACCCCGCCAGCTAGCTGGGCCGCAGCCTGGCCGGCCCCGAGAGCCCCGAGCCCCCCGCCCACCACCGAATGTCCCCAGCCCTGAGCCCCCACAGCCCCCAGCCCACCCTGAGCGTCCCCAGCCCCGAGCCCCCGCGGCCCCCCAGCCCGCCCTGGGCGTCCCCAGCCCCGAGCCCCCGCGGCCCCCAGCCCGCCCTGGGCGTCCCCAGCCCCGAGCCCCCGCGGCCCCCAGCCCTCCCTGGGCGTCCCCAGCCCCGAGCCCCTGCGGCCCCCAGCCCGCCCTGAGCGTCCCCAGCCCCGAGCCCCCCGCGGCCCCCAGCCCCGCCTGAGCGTCCCCAGCCCTGAGCCCCTGCGGCCCCCAGCCCACCCTGAGCTTCCCCAGCCCTGAGCCCCCGCAGCCCCAGCCCGCCCTGATCGTCCCCAGCCCTGAGCCCCCGCGGCCCCCAGCCCGCCCTGGGCGTCCCCAGCCCCGAGCCCCCGCGGCCCCAGCCCGCCCTGATCATCCCCAGTGCCGAGCCCCTGCGGCCCCCAGCCCGCCCTGATTGTCCCCAGCCCTGAGCCCCCGCAGCCCCAGCCCACCCTGATCGTCCCCAGCCCTGAGCCCCCGCGGCCCCTGGCCCCGCCCAGCCGGCCTTCACCGCCTCCAGGACCTCCGGCGTCAGCGGCCGGGCCTTCTCCACGGACTCAACCTGGACGCTGGCAGCCAGCTCCGCGCGCAGCTGCTGCTGGAAGAGGCCCTCGAGCGTCTTGAGGGGCAGGTGCAGCTTTGGGTAGGACACGGGGCCCCCCTGCGGTGGGCACGGCGATGAGCAGGCAGGACGGCCTCGGGGACGGCTGGCGCGGGAGGGGCGCGCGGGGCCCCGGGCCGGCGGGACGCTCACCTGGGCGTAGAGCTCGCGCAGCAGCGGCGAAGTGTTGACGGGCGGCGGGGGCCGCGGCGGGGGGCTGAAGGAGGGCTCGGCCGCGCTCACGGCGCGCAGGACGGCGGCCCGCTCCTCTGCCGACATGGGCACAGCCAGGAAGAGCTCCGCCAGCTGCAGCCCGTCCCGCGCCATCTGCTCCAGGCACCTGTGGGCAGCGCGGGCCGGCGTGAGCGCCCCGGGCCACCGGGGGAGGAGCCGAGCCCCCGGAGCTGTGGGCGGCACACGGGTGCCACGTGCCAGAGGGACCCGCACGGGGCGGGGCGGCCGCCGGGGGAGCCGGCCACGCAGGGGCGCCGTTCAGGCCGGCTCTGCGGGCCACCGCGCAGCCGGGCGCCGTGCTCCACCCCGCCCCGTCCTACAGGGTCAGCGTCACAGAAGACAGAGTCGCGGCCCCAGCCCCCGGCGACCCCCACACCGCGGCAGGCCCCAGCAGGCCCCTCACCCCGCTGGACTCGCCCGGCGAGGCGCGCCGCAGTGCCCCTCCAGCAGCACCGGGACCCCCCCGCCGGCCCGGCGCCGCTCGGGGCCCACGCGGCCCCAGCTCCCCCGCCTCCCTGGCGGCAGACCCAGGAGGGCGCTGGCCCCACGACACGCCTACCTCTGGACGGTCCTGGCGTCCTGGCCCCCGCCGCCCCATGCACTGCAGGGCGGCCGCGTAGGACTGCAGGTCCGGGGCGAGGCCGGCGTCCTTCACCATGATGAACACGTACACCAGCTCCCTGAGGGCGCCCTGGGGGCCCGGCCAGCGTGAGGGGCGGCCCGGTCCCCGCCCCACCCCCACTCCCCAGACCCCGCGGGCCGGGGCTGACAGGCTCGCGCACGGAGGGGGGCCGCGGCGGCAGCCTTCCACGGGCCGCGGGCTCAGCGGGTTCTTCCTTTTCTCGTTTCCTGAGGTCTAAGGCGAGGGGACCAGGGTGAAGCAGCTCTTTCTTAGAGCAGGTGTCACGGCACGGACTCTCCCCCAGCACTGCTTTAGCTGCGCCTACTCAGCAGGGGTTTGCTGTGCTTTTGTGTCCACTCATCTCGGAGCATTTCCTAGTTTTCCTGTCATCTCTCCTTGGACCCTCTGGCTACTGGAGGGTGGTGTTCATAGCCTCTTTCAAAGGGAAAAAATCTCCCCCACAGCCCTGCACCCTAACTCGACACGCTGTCACCTCGGCGGCCACGGCGCTGGCGAGACAGGGCGGCCACGGTGGGCTGCCCGGTCTGGGAGGGAGGGCCGCTGGCTGCCCAGTCGCTTAGTGGACGATAAACAAAGGGAAGCGTTCTGCCACGCGGGCCGCTCCGGCTGTGTCCCGAGCAGGGCTGGAGCTGCCCTGAAGGACCACACGTCCATCACCACGGCTAGCTCCGCGGGGCGCCGGCCCACGGACACGCACGTTTGCGTAGCTAATACTGTCAACACGAAACGCACTTTCAAGCTCCTCAGGTTTCTTACCCCCTCCCGCACAGCCCACTGTGCAAAGCCCCCACGCCGTCCTTCTCCTCCTGAGAATCCAGTGCGGTTTCCCCACTGCACAGATGGACAAACCAAGGCTTGGGGTGGTGGGGTCAGCCGTGGGCGGCAGTGAGCACCCCAGCTGGTTCGACAGCTCGGCCACCCGGGAGATACTGCGACTGAAGAGGCAAACGAGGCCCGGGCGGCACCTGCAGCGAGCTGGGGAGGCCGCCCGAGGCCCGGCCGATGACAAGCCCGGCCTGCGCCGACACGACTCCTCCACGGCGACGCAGAGGGCGCGTGAGCCTGGCCGGGAACTACCACCAGCCCCATCCCCACAGCCTCTTCCCGGAATTCATATGCCTCCTGCGATGACGAACGCACACAGCACACGAGCTGTGACTGTCACACGGCACCTCGGGTTTCTCCCCGCCACATTCGGGATTTGCAGCGTCAAGTCTATTATTTCACAGTTGCCGCCATTTAAGAGGTACGGCAGTTAACTACACAAGTAAAGAAACATCTAATTCTCTGTCCTAGGTTTGTCTTAATATTTTTATGATGTATTTTAACATAACTACTTGCCTTTGTTTGCCTAAGTACTTCACAGCAGCTTTTACTGCTGTTTTGTTTCTCAAATTAAGGCTGCAGTATCATGGAGTGGGAGAATGCTAGAAAACTTTTTTTCCCTTTAAAAGGAGCCTGTAAACAACTCTACCCTAAATAACTAAAGGATCAAAGAAGAAATCTCAAAGGAAATTAGAAAATACTCTGAGATAAGTGAAAATGAAAACACAACATGCCAAAACATACAGGATGCAGCTAAAGCAATCCTTAGAGGACAATTAATAACTGTAAACAACTATATATTTTTAAAAAGATCCAACTAGAAAAAGACCTTGAATAAACGGGGGAAATGGTAAAGACAAACTAGTTTATATGGCTAAGAGGTTTCAAAGTGAGTCAGGTCATCAGAGGTCATGCTGATGCGTGTCTCAGCAGG
The DNA here is from genome assembly GCF_030445035.2 of Dasypus novemcinctus. Lineage (NCBI taxonomy): Eukaryota > Metazoa > Chordata > Mammalia > Cingulata > Dasypodidae > Dasypus > Dasypus novemcinctus. Next base: position 83,991,478 of record NC_080691.1, on the reverse strand, counting down.
ATCTCACAGACTGCCAAAGTAGAGACTACCCCAAATAGTGGGGCGCCTGAGGGCTATGGAGACACCAGATCCTATGGTCAGAGCAGATGGCTCCAGAGTTTGGTACCTTGCCAGTGGGCCCTACTTTGAAGTTTGTGCTCCCGAGTGTGACAGAGTTGGACTCAGATGTGACCTCTCTACACATGCCCCTTCTGTCCCTTTTACTGAACCTATATTTGGTGCTGGAGTTGGGAGGTGCACGTCCGAGGGACTTGAATCTCTGGGCTCTTCATGCGGCTGCTGGGCCCTGTGCCTCAGCAGAGCTGCAACACCTACTCTCCAGGTCACTGGACTCACCCAGGACAACTAACAAGGAAGCAAGGACGGCTAACTACCACCAAGAAACTGAGAGTCCACAGCTGCAAGCAGGAGAGTCCCATCCATCAGCCACGTGGGACCTAAGCCCCTCTCAATTAGAGGTGGAGCAGGCATCGCCATCCCAGGAGTCTCAGGACTGGGGAATGAACTATGGACTAGAGTGGACTTACTGGTATTCTATAGACTTACTGTGATTCTACCAAAGGAAGAAATTATACCACTGATGTGGAGAAAGTGGCTGCAGGAGCTGCTGAGGGCAGGGAGAGGGAAGAAGAGGTGGGATGTGGGGGCATTTTCAGGACTTGGAGTTGTCCTGAATGCTACTGCAGAGACAGATGCAGGACATTGTATAACCTACCATAACCCACTGAATGGACTGGGAGAGAGGATAACTACGATGTAACTATAACCCCTGCAGTACGTCACTGCCCCAAAACACGTTCATCAGCTGCAACAAATGCACCACCCTAAGGAAGGATGCTGATGTGGGAAAGTGGGGGGTGTGGGGAGTGGGGCATGAGACTCCCCTATCATTTTTAACCTAACATTTCACGTAATTCACGGATCTTTTAAAGATAAATTAAAACCGTATTTAAAATAAGGAGCTCTCCAGTCAACTGACCCTCAACCTTAGGAATTTGGAAAAGGAAGACCAGATTGAACCCAAAGCACTGAAACCGCTCTCCTAAGGAGAGGCCCAAGCGCCCGCTGGTGGCTGAGAGCCCCCGGGTCGGTGGTCCCGGGATGCCCGTCCCTGCCGCTCACCTTGCGGGCCCAGCCGAGCATGACGCTGTTGTACATGTCGAGCGTGAGCCGCCGCTGCAGCCGCACCCGGCTGTGGTGGGCGACCAGCACGTGGTGGGCGCGGGGCAGGTGGCCCGTGAGCAGGCAGCACCGGAGGAAGGCCAGGAGGCTCTGCTGCTGGGCGAGGAAGCCCGCCTTGGCCTTCCTGCTCGCCAGGGCCTGCTCCTCCTGGAGGCTCAGCTTGCGGGGCGCCTCCCGCAGCACCTGCGCCAGCTGCGCCTCCCAGGCGCCCGGGGGGCTCCCGCGGGCCCAGCACTGCAGGCGGCCGGCGAGCTGCCTGCTCAGCAGCTGGGGCTCCACCCGCAGCTCGGCCCCCGCCGCCGGCTCCCGGGCCCGGGCCCGCCGCTTCGCCTCCGGCGGCTGCTTGTCCGTCTGCGCAGCCCGCGTCTTCTTGGCGGGCTTCTCCGCCTGGCCGCCGTGGGGCCCCGGGGCGGCCCTCTCGGCCTTGGCCTTCCTCCGTGGCTGGAGGCCGCCACCTTCCGGGAGAGGGGCCACATCCACCTGCTTGACGGTGACCTCCGACACAGACTCCGCCTGCAGCTGCCGCACGCGCGCCGCAAGCACTGCAGGGGCGAGGGGCAAGGGGGTCAGAGGGCGCCGCTGGAGCCCACCGCGCCGGGCTCCACCCTGTGCCTGGGGGGGCGGGCAGGCACCCGGCCCGGAGGCTGTCATTCTACGCTTGGCCCCCATCTCCCCGGGGCCACTGCCCAGTTCTCACAGGCGACCCCCACCCGCTCAGCCCCGTTCCCCGAGGCCTCTCCAACGGGCTCCCGACACCCCCAGACACCCCCTCAGGCACGGGCAGCTCAGTCCCCCCAGGGCCTCAGGCCAGAGCCCCCGGGTCGCCCCCGCAAGTCTCCTTCTCGGGGTCCGCAGGCCTTCAGGATGGCCCGGCACCCGCCCACAGCCCCCACCCCCGTCTCTGCAGCCTCGCCCCCTCACGCCCCTGCACCAGGGGAACCCTCGGGCTGCTTCTGAGCGATAGCCAGGGGCTCCATGAGCCCAAGGCGGGTCTCGTCCCCGCCCGCCTCTCCCGGAGGGTCCTCCACGGCCCCCAGCCTCGCGTGACCGGCCCTCCTCTCGCCATGGCCACGCAGGCGTCCGAGCGCACGCAGGAGCATCAAGCAGGGTCCAGCAGCGTCTGCTCCCGCCGCCTGGAGCACAGGAGGACGAATGCACGGTCCACGGCCCCAGCGTCCCCTCGGCTCTGGGCTCCTCGTTAGCACCAGGAGCTGGCCAGTACCAGCCCACGAGCTTGCCCACCCTGGCCTGTTTCCCTCACAGACCAGCCCTGAGAGGAGAGGCGATCCCGCTGGCTGGGTTCACAGCCAGGCCACCACCCAGAAGGGCACACGGAGGGGCGTGGTTTTGTGGAATGAGGGGGTGAAGGTACACGAGGCGAGCCAAGGCTCCAGAGACACCCTCGGGATAAACAAGGAGGAGACTTCCAGCAGGACTGCGTGTCGAGGAGGAAACGAAGGAGGCAGGGCTGCCACAGGACATGGGGCTGAGGCCCCGAGCGTGAGATGCCGCGACCCGGCGGGCCAGGGAGAGGCAGTTCCAAGGGGCCGAGGCCGCGGCAGGGAGGGCCCGTTCACCCCAGCACGAGGGGAAGCAGCCGGGAGCGCTTGAAGCTGAGGAGTGACATGAGCTGCATCTCTAGAACCTTCCTCTTGATTAAATAATATACCTGGACTTGATGAACGGATGATACTAGGCAACTAGTGGTTCACTGTAGTATCTGCGTTCGTGCATTTGGCATTTTCTGAACAAAAAGCTTTTTTTTTCCTTAGACTTTTTTCAAAAAAAGAGACGGGACGAGGCAGGACGTGGTCTGGGAAGGACAGCACAGCGGCCTGGACCAGCGGCGAGGACACCACCAGCCCATCGAGCTGGGTCAGGGGGCCCCATCAGGCCCCAAAGGGAGCACTCCGGTGCCTGGTGCCAGGGCGCCCCCGACGGCAGAAGCGCGGTGAGGGCACCGCTGACAGCCCGGAGGGGCTCCCGCCATCGCCTCCGCGGCCTGGGGACCCCCGAGGAGGGCGTGCGGCAGGACCCCGCCTTCCAGGCCGAGCCGCGGCCTCCCCCGGGCCGGGGCCTCCCACAGGCCCCACTCACCCTCCAGCAGCTCGGCGCGGCCCCACTCCTTCCTGCGCTCGTGCTCGCGAGGCCAGGCGGACAAGCCCCTTCTGCGGCCCCAGGCGCCCCCGACGGTCCCTGCGGGAGAGAGAAGTGGCTGCGCGCCCCCACCCGGCGGCCGAGGGACCCTAAACTCGCAAACTGCGAAGAAACCGAGAGGTCAGAGGTGAAGGGACCCCGGACGCCAAGGGGTCACGTGCGAAGGGCTCCGGGACCCAAAGCAGAAGGGCTCAGGGGTCAGAGTCCAAGAGCAACAGGGTCAAAGGTCAAAGGCCCTGGAAGGGGCAGGGCAGACGCCAGTGAGACCAGGGTCGCAGGCCAGCGGGTTCCCCGCAACCCCGGGGGCAAGGGGCAAAGGCCACCGGGTCCCGGGGCGCCCGAAGCCCAGGGGGCCGGCCGCGAGCGCGCGTGGAGCGGCGTCGCCCGCGGCCGAGAGGCCTCCCCATACCTTCCTCGGCCGCGAGGCGGGGGTGCCCCGCGCTCCGCAAGACCCGCCCGAGACCCGCCGCCCCGCGGCCCCAGCACAGGGCCGACATCGCGCGCACGCGGGCCCCTCCGCAGCCCCGCGTCTGCGCCTGCGCCGCGCCGCGCCGCCTGCCGGGAGTTGTAGTCCCACGGTCGACGGCGGCTGCGAGGCCTCAGCCCGGCCGGAAGTGAGCCTCGGAACCACAACTCCCAGGGGGCAGCGGGGCCCTGGCGGCGCAGGAAGCATGCGCGGCTAGACCCCTCTGATAGGCTTTACCATCGCGCCTCTACCTAGGGGCGGGACACAGCTGTTGCCTTGGCAACTGGAGGGTGGCCCCGCGTCTCCGCGAGGCCCAAGGAACTGGATTTGTATTTTTTTAAGAGGACAGTCACCTGATAACTAGGCCAGCGTTCAACAAGTTAGCGATTCCCGGCCCCCCGTCTTCATTGACCCAATCAACATCTTCAATCTTTATTGATCCAACCACTACCTCTGGGTGGAAACTATTAGATCTCCAGTTTATTGCTGAGGTTCAGAGAAGTCGATCAACTTGCCCAAAGACGCACAGCCTGACCCACGGGGCCGCTGGAGCTGGGTGGTGGGTTTCCTGGTCTGCTCCCTTCTGCCTCAGTTTATCTGCAAATCTCCAAGCCCACACGGACAGGGAGGGTTGGGAAAGTGGATTAAGCCGTTAATTCTGCTAAATGGGCACGATCACAAATGGAATGGGATCGTCCGGGAGCCTGGAGCCTCCCACTCTGGCCCCCAGAGCGAGATGAAGCTTCGGACCCCGCAGAGGCTTCAGCTGGGGAGTGGGCAGGGCCAGGGCGAGGATCAGACCCCAAGGCCCACCCACCTCTCGTCCAGGGGAGGACACTGAGGTCTGTGAAGGAAAAGATGGCACCTTGGGAATGTCTGGGAGAGCATTTCGTTCCAGGCGGGCCCAGGCACAGCAGTGCAAAGACCCCGTGGCAGGAAGGGGCTTGGATGGTGGGAGGGAGGATCTGGACAGGGCTGGGGGCGAGGGGGCAGGCAGGACGCCGGAGCACCGCGGGGCCCAGTCCTCGGGGACTTGCACTGGAGCTGCCCGTGTGAGTCAGCCAAATGGGTGCTGATGCAAAATACCAGAAATCTGCTGGGTGTCACAAAGGGTATTTACTTGGGGTAGGAGCTTACAGACATCAGGCCACGAAGCATAAGTTACTTCCCTCACCAAAGTCTATTCCCATGTGTTGGAGTGAGCTGGACACCCATCTGCGAGGGTTCAGGCTTCCTGGGTTCCTACATTCTGGGGCCTTGCTTCTCTCTGGGTTCAAGGTTCCTCTCTTCCTGGGGCTGGCTTCTTCCTGGGCTCAGGGCTCCTCTCTTCCCGGGGCTGGCTTCTCTTTCCTCTGTGAGCTGACTTCCCAGGGCTCCAGCTTAAGGCTTCAGCATCAAACTCCAACATCAAAACTCCAACATCAAAAGCCCTCACATCAAAAGCCCCAACTCTGTCCTTTGCCTTTTATCTGTGAGTCTCCACCCACCAAGGGCTGGGGACGGGGTGGGGACTCCGTGCCCTAAGGATAACTCAGTCATGCCCAGGTACAGATCAGATTACAAACATAATCCAGTATTTCTTTTTGGAATCCATCAATTATATCCAACTGCTACACTGGCCCTGCCCCGGAGCTGGGCCCTCAGCCTCCTCCTCCACCCTACGGGCCCAGGGCGCAGCTGGACGCCAAGGCCTCAGGCTCCTGGGAGCACGTCCCTGGCGCAGCTGCCCACGCAGGCCCGAGCGCCGTGAGGCCAGCGGCCGGGGACGTCCCCCAGACCGCAGCGTCCTCCGAACGCCAGGCCCCAGAGCAGCGCGCCCCCTGTTGAAGCCTTGTGGTGGGAAGGCCGCTCTCCTGCTTCTCATCTGAGCCCGGGGACCCGTCTCGGGGGAGGCCCGGTCCCCGGCAGCGGCCTGTCTCAGCGCGGGGCCGCGCCGGCGCCTGCTGCCGCTCACCCGCCCTTCTCACGGCGGCGCGTCCGGCGGTGGCCCCGGCTTCCCGCCTTTGACAGACCCCTTCCTCGTGATGCTGGGGCGGGGAAAACCCAGGAGCAGACAGAGCCAGAGAATGTGGCGCACGCGGTGCCGCGAGGCTGAAGTTTGAGAAACACTGTGTTTCAGGCCCTGTCCCCCTGTCCTACATCAGTTTTTCGAGTTCTCACCCAAAACGTCCCGCCTGAATCGAGAGCCGAGATGCCCAGGCACGTCTGAGGGGCTCTCTCCGGGGCGCTGGCCGGGCCCCTCAGGGGCGTCCGTGCGGGAAGGCGGGCAGCTCTCGGCAGGCGAGGACGAGCTCCCGTGGGCTCGAGGTCCGGGGCGCCAGAGGCTGCGCCCCCAGAGCCCTCCCCCGCCGCCCGGCTCGCGGCTCCGCTCTGGCCCGTGGCCGCCTCGCCGTCCGAGCCGAGCCCTCCCGCCCCCTCCCTTGTAAAACGCTTGTGCTGGAGCTTAGAGCCGACCAGGTGAACTGAGCCGTCCCACCTCAGGCTCTTAACTGCATCAGCCAAGACGCTTTTTTTCCCCAAATAAGGCAACACTCACAGTTTCCAGGCATCAGAACGTGGACGTATTTTGGGGAAGCTGCCTCTCGGCCTGCCAGGATGCACCATGGCCCCTGACCATGGCCTTTGGATCAGGAAAAAAGCTGCTAAAGGATGCTCCGGGGGGCGGATGCAGCTCAGCGGTTGAGCACCTGCTTCCCACGTACCAGGTCCTGGGCTCAATCCCTGGTACCTCTGAAAATACTGCAAGAAAAGGACGCTCCGGGGACAAAGGGGACACTTGGGTGTGAACCGGATCTGAGCTGGTGATGGAGAAGGAGCTCGCTTGGACGCTCGCCGAGCTGTCTAGAGCCGGAGAGGCCCGTTGCCTGCGGCGCACTTTAAAATCCTGAAGCCGTTTGGCCGGGAAGGTTTCGCGTCTGCCTTCAAGGGTGTGACGGCTACGCGAACAGGGCACGAGTCGGGAGTGCAGCCCGAATGTTTTCACAAACCGAACACACCGGGGACCAGCCCCGACGAGCAGGAGCCCCCCCGCCCCTGCCGGCCCCCCCACCCCGACGCGGGTCGTCACGTGCATGGGCCAACGTCACACCGTGAGACCCGTCGCGCTGTGGCGTTGTTGGGAATTAGTTCTTGTTGGAGGCTGCGTCACATCTGCTCGAGTTGATTTTCCCGTCCTCCTGGTGCACGGTCTAAACACGCAGAGCCGAGGGGTCCGGACGGGGCTTTTCTTGGGAAAAGATGCCGCTGTGAGATGCCCCCGCCGGGGCAGCTGGAACCAGGCGCGTGGAGAGCGCGAGCGCCGGCGCGGCTGGGGAGGCCTGAGCTCCAGCGCGTCACTGAGGCAGCGTCCCCTGGAGCACCGACACGGGGCGCTGCATCGGGCTCTGGAAAGGTTACGCAGAGCTGCCACGTGACCCAGCAGTGAGAAATGAAAACGCGTCTGCACCCAAACTCGTACCCCAGTGTTCACAGCGTGTGATTCACAGCAGCCAGAAGGCGGGGGCGACTCCGGTGTCCGCCAACAGGTGAAGGATAAACAAATGGGCTCCATCCACAGGGCGCAACGCCAGCCACAGAAGGGAACGGAGCTTCGAGCCACGCTGCCACCTGCAGCAACCACTGCCACCCACTGCAACATGCTGCAATACGCTACAATGTGCTGCAAACCGCTGCCACCCACTGCCACTGGCTGGAACGCACTGCAAACCGCTGCAATGCGCTGCAAACTGCTGCAACATGTTGCAATGCACTGCAAACCGCTGCCACCCACTGCAACCCACTGCCACCCGCTGCAACATGCTGCAAACTGCTGCCACCTGCTGCCACACATTTCAACACGCTGCGACCCACTGCCACTGCTGCAAACCACTGCCACCCCCTGCCACCCACAGCAACATGCTGCAACCCGCTGCAAACTACTACCATCCGCTGCAACACACTGCCACCTGCTGCAACGCACTGCAACCCACTGACCTTTGCAGACACGGCACGGAGTGGAAGAAGCCACAACGAAAGGACAGTTCTGATGGCTCTGATGCGAGGCAGTGTCCAGGAGAGGCACATGCCAGGGGGGATTAGATTAGTGGCTGCCAGACCTGGGCTGGGAGTGGCTGCTGAGTGGCTGCTGATAGCGCAGGACTTCTGTTTGGGGTGATAAGAATATTCTGGAACCAGGAAGAGGCGTGGCGCACGAATCTTGTGGCTGAGCTGGAAACCACTGAGCTGCCCGCTTTAAGGGGGTGAATGGGGCGACGTGAGAGCTGCGTCTCATTCAAGCTGTTATCAAACAATCAGACACACAGCCACCCGGCAAAATCGCCTTGGGGGCCCCGGCGTCCCCATCCTGACACGCCGGCGGCAGCTGACGAGGGACCCCGCGTTGTCGCCGTGCAGGGCGAGGGCCCAGCCCCCCAGGAGGGGCAGGCGGCGCAGGAGGGCAGGGCTCCCCGGGGGGGTGCGCCAGCCCCTGCTGGACGAGGCCACGCTCCGCCCCCCGTTACCAGCCCAGGGTCCAGGGAGGAGCGGGGGCTCGGGGGTGGCCGGGCGGCGCGTGCTGGCCCCGTGGCCCCAGGGGCGGAAGGTGCTCACGAGAGCCCCCCTCCGCCGCGCCGAGGGTTCCGAGGCCCCGCTGAGCTTCTTTCCCGTTGGCCTAATTTCTGCGGCTTCCTCTGTGCTCCCTGGCCCCTGCAGGAGGTCAGCCAGACCTTCTCAGTTCTGCTTACAGGTCAAGGTCACGTCTCAAAGCAAAACTGGACCGAACGGGTGGGAACCTGCAACTTCCCAGACACAGAGAGCTGGACGTCCTGGGGCGGCGGCCGAGCAGGGGGCCGGGGGGCTGCGCCCTGCACAGCAAGTCCAGGCTGTGGACGTCCCGCCGCTGACACCCAGGCCGAGCCGAGCGCGTGGAGCCTGCGCGGGGGAGGACGCGCTGGTGCCCCCTCACGGCCCCAGCAGCGCTCGTTCTCTAACTGCCTTTTCTTCTTAGCGACCTTTTCCCTTTCTTTCCTTTTTCCCTCTCTCCCCCGTGAACACCCGGCTCCTGTTCTCACTCTGAACGCGTGTGGGGAAGGCCCCATGCCCCGCTTGCCCGAGCCGCCTTCCCACCGCGACGTGCGGGTCCTCGCGGCGCTGCCGGGCGGCCTTGCGGCAGGACCCCCGGGCGCTCCCCCGTCTCAGTCTTGGGGTCGAGGGGCGGGCGTCGCCCCCTTTGCCCCAGCCCCTGACCCTCCTGGCGGGAGGAGGGTGTCGGGGAAGCCCGGGCCACCACGAGGCACCCAGGCATCCGGCGGGACCCAGGGAGCCCCGAGGGCCCCTCGAGAGTCCCCTGAGAGCCCCCAGGCCGGGCTGGCCCCCGTCTTCACCCCATGCTGGGTGAGGGTCCTCCCACGGTGGGCAGGGGAGGGGGACATGCGGGGGACACGCCTGGGCCGGGAGCCCGGTTGGGGGCTCCTCAAGGCCCTCAGTGGAGCCGCAGTCGAAGCAGAGTGAACGATGACGGCTGGTCCTGAGCAGGCGGCCAGCGGGGCGCGGGGCAAGAGCGGGGTCTAAGGGGGCGCGCGGGGTGCGGGGGGCGGGTGCGGGGAACGAGTGGGGCTTGGCAAAGTGGGTGCGCAGGACATGGGGGGTGAGGGGAGGGGGGCGCGGGGTTGCGGGGAGCGAGCGGGGCACGGGAGCTAGAAGGGCGCGGGGGCCGCGGAGCGCGGGGGGCGCAGGGCCATGCGCCGGTGCCCGGGGCTCAGCCTGGCGTGGCAGCTGCTGGCGCGGATGCCCAGCGCCACGGGGACCCCGGGCGGGCCGCGGAGGCGCCTCTTCTCCACTCACTCCTCCTGCGCGTGCACCCCGGGGGCTGCGTACGGGGCACGAGGGCGCCAAGGCCGGCCACTGCGGCGGCGGCGCCTGCGGGGGTGGCGGGCGCGGGGCTGCGCTGGCCTGGGCGGTCTGGCCCGGCAGTGCAGAGGGGGGGCCGCCCGGGTGGCGGAGGGGCTGGGCAGTGGAGGCCAAGGACGCGGAGGACGCTCGGCTCAGGAAAAGGGGCCTGTGCTCAGCCCCGTGGCTGGGGTCCCTGGGCGAGAAACTGAGGCTCGGGGGGGGCAGCCGGGGGGGCCGTAGGGGCAGCGCTTGGTCAGGACTCAGGCCCCTCCCACTGCATAACCAGTCAGGACCCGCCCGCGCTGGGGACTCTTGTTCTTCTTTCCATGTCAGATGGGGAAACCGAGGCACAGAGAGAGGGCAAGTGACCAGCCCTGGTCCCACCGCCGGGGGGAGGGCGGAGCTGGGGCTGCAGAGCTGTGCCAGGCTGAGGTCGCCGTCCCTGCAGCCCTTCCGTGGCCCCGGCAGGGGGGCTTGGGGCCGACCGGGGGCCTCGGGGGGCAGGTGGCCCCTGGGCCGGCCTCTGCTGGCGGGCAGCTTGGGGAGCTAGGGAGGGGGCCGCCACCCGAGCCACGGGCAGCAGGTGGGTGGTCGCCCCTGCTCTCCCCCGGCTCTCGGGGCCTCCACAGGCTGCCGACAGGGTGCCAGGGGACCGGCCGCCGGTCAGCGGTGGGCGTGGCCGGGCGGGGCGCTCCGGGCAGGGGGGCGCCTGCCTCCGCTGAGCCATCCGGGACAGCTGCTGCCTCTGCCTCGGCCTCCCCATCTGCACGGCGCCCCCTCCTTAGTTAACTGGTAGTTATTAATGGGGTGCAGTTAAAGTGAACAGATAGTGTGACTTCAGCGGGGGTGCCGGGACGGCTGCTCCAGCTGGACGGTGGGGGGAAGCAGCGGGGGGCACCCGAGGGCTGCGCGGCCGGCGGGAAACGGCCTGTGCGAGGGCCCCGCGGCGGGAAAAGACAGGCCAGCCCCAGGAGCCGGGGGACGGCTGCGCGGAGCGCGGCGACCCCGTGGGGCCGCGTCAGAGGGCACTGGGCAGCCACAGCAGGACTTTGCGCAGAGGAGGGGTGGGCTGATTTGTGTCTCAAGAAAAACCTCTCTGGCCACCACGAGGGGTGAGAGGGAGGCCCAGAGGGTCAAGCCCAAGGCTGTCTGATGCCCCTCCTGGGGGGGTTGTTCCAGTGGGCAGACTGCAGCTAGACCGGAGGAGGAACTTCCTGAGCCAAGACAGGAGGGGACGGGAGCCCACAAGCCCAGTGCAAATCTGCCCCCTTTGCTCCGTCCCCAGCCCACCTCGGGGTCTTCCGGCAGGGGGAGCGGACAGGGACAAGGCTGGACCTGAGGTTGGAGTGGGCAATGCGGGTCGAGTTTGCAAACCCACGGCGCCCAGGTGCTCCCATGAGCAGGCCAAGGGGGCGGGGGGCCAGGAGAGGACAGGTCAGCCCCGTCGGACACTGTCCAAGATGCCCGGCATTGAAATACTCCCATGGCTCAGGTAGTGAGCTCCCCGTCACCCCAGGCATCCAAGTCTGGACTTGACCTCAGATTAGGCTCAGTGACTGGGTAGTCCCCGGGCAGGAACGGGCAGCTCAGAGCAGGGCAGGGCTCGCCCCGGGTCACCAGAGAGGCCGGCTCTGCCACGCTCGCAGCCTGTTTCCCCACCTGGAGTGGGCCGTCAGAGCCTCCTTCCTGGGAGTCGGTGGCTGCCGCAGCTCCCCGCACCCGCGCCCCGGCCTCTCCAGCCCTAACTGCTTGCGGCGGCGGAGGGCAAGCGGGCGCTTGGCGCAGGGACGGCTCCCGGCGCCGCAGCCCCCTCCTGCCCACCCTGGCCCGGCCCGGACCCGCTCCAGCCCTGCCTGGCTCCCGGGCCCTCCCCGCGTGCCCCCCGCCCCGCATCGTGGAGATCCGCCCCGTGCGCGGGGCCGTCGTGGGCCCGAGGCCGTCTACACGGGCGTCCACGTGGCCACGGACCGTGGGGGGGGGCGCATCTATGGTCTGTGAGTCCCCGGGGCAGGTGCGTCCCAGGGAGTGCGGGCCTAGGGGTGGGGACAGCGGTCAGGGCTGCCCCCCTGCAGGGGGTCTACACGGGCGCCTGCAGTTTCCAGGAGCGCCTTGAGGAAGGCGGGTCCAACACCGACGGGGCGCGGCGCCCCCGTGGGCGCCCCATGCTCGCCGCGCTGCGCACCCGAGGGCCCCCCCACCCCCTGACGCGGCGGCACCACCGCCCGCCCACTTCCTGCCCGCGCGGGTCTCCTGAGGCCGCGGGCCAGGTGCCCCAGGCGGGCCCAGGGCTGGACGCGGGCTCTGGAAGGTTCCGCGAAGGCGTGGCCCCGGGTGGGCCCCTGGGAGTCCATCCCAGAGGGGTGGCCGCGGGGGGCCGCTGGGTGGGGCCCGTGTGGCCGGGCAGGTCTGTGGGATGGGGAAGGCACCCCGTGGGGGCAGCGCGTGGGGAAGGGGCGGCGGAGAAAGCTTGATGCATCCAGCAGGGCCCCGGGGTGGGCAGGGCTGGGGCTGTGCCCTCACGGCAAACGGGGCTCCGGGGATGGGGCTGGTGGGGGCCTGGGGGGGGTCCTGGTGCCGTTTTTTTTTTTTAATACTCTGATGGCTTTTTTTTTTCCCTAAGATTTAATCTTCATTTCCCGCACCACCCCCCTCAGCTCTCCGTGTGTGCGGCGCCATTCCTGGGCAGGCTGCACTTTGTTTTGCGCTGGGTGGCTCTCCTTACGGGGCGCACTCCTTGCGCGTGGGGCTCCCCTACGCGGGGGACACCCCTGTGTGGCAGGGCACTCCTTGCGCGCATAAGCACTGCACATGGGCCAGCTACCCACGGGTCAAGGCGGCCCGGGGTTTGAACCCTGGACTCTCCGTATGGTAGGTGACGCTCTATCCGTTGAGCCACGTCTGCTTCCCAGGTTTTCCTCACTTCAGGGGAAAGGCCCCCCTGGCTGTCACCTGGCCGCCCCTCACCCCCCCAGCCTGCCTACTGCTCCTCTAATTCCTCACTCTAAGTTCATATTTACAAACTCTGGTGTCCTTCACATAGCACGTTTCCGTATAATTACCGTCATTTATTTTAAATCCGAGCGGTTGTGGGTTCCCAGAAGTCACATAGAAACGTGCCCTGGCGGGGGTGTCTGGGAGCGCGGGGCGACGCCAGTTTGCTTTGCTGGCTCACAACTTCCCCTCCTGCTGGTGGACGTTCGTGTACGAGTAACGAACCTCAGCAGAAAAGAAAGCAACGGGCTCCTTCGCGGGCTGGGCAGCAGAGCGTGCTGCGGGCGGAGGGACAGGCGCCTCGTTCCCCTCGGGGACCCCACGCGCCCCGCACCAGCGCCGTGTCCCATCGCCCCCGGGGCTCCTGTCCACCCAGCCGCGTGCCGCGGGGCCCCGGGGGCAGGAGGCGCACGGCCCGCTGTCCGCCTGCACGCCCCCTGCGTCTCTGCGCACCTGAGCACGCGGGGCCGTGCCAGCCTCCCCGCCTGCCGCTGCCAAACCTCGACAGTGGGTGCGCGGGGCCTGAGGGCGCAGGGAGCGAGCGCCTCTCCCCCTCCGGAGGGCCCCGGCATCGGCTCTCGGTGCCACCTGAAGACGAGCGAGCACACAGCGAGCGGACGCAGAGAGCAGAGTGAGCGCAGGGCAAGGGGGAGGATAAATACAAACTACCAGAATGGCGTCCGTCAGCGCGGTGGGACCGAAGCCCTCTCGACATGGAGGTGGAGGGGACGTCTCCAGCCCGGGCCCACGGGAGGGGGAAGAGCAGGGGGCCCAGCGGGCTTACTGGTGCTCTACCGTGAGCTGCTGCGACTAGGAACGGGAGACGTTGCAGCACCGAGGTGGAGGCCGCGGCCGCGGAGCGCTGAGGGCAGGGAGAGGGAGGGAGGAAGTGACGTGGGGCATCTTGGGGCTTGGAGTTGTCCTGAGTGATATTTCAGGGCCAGATGCTGGGCATTATACATCCTGCCGTAACCCACCAAATGCCTGGGGCAGAGAGTGAGCTACAACGTAAACCACTATCCACGCGTGCAGCAGTGCTCCAAGACGCCTTCAGCAAGCGCCGTGAGTGTGCCACGACGATAAGGAGGTTGTGACACGGGAGGAGTGGGGTGGGGGTGGCGTGTATGGGAACCTCTTATTTTTTAGTGTAACATTTTGTGTGATATATTTCTCTCTTTTAAAAAAAGACAATAAAAATAAATTTTAAAAAGTAAAATCTTAAAAACACGAGCCAGGCAGCAGGAGCTCTGCGCGAGTTCAGCACTGCATGCGCCCGCGCTCTCCCTGCGCTCCAGGCTGCCTCGCCAGCCAAGGCCCCAGGTGCCCCCGTCGCCGCGCACTGGGTCCCCGGCGCACGGGCGACCAGTGCTGCTGCTCCCCTCGTGGCCCACGGGCCTCCCTGCGGACAGCGGGGACAAGCCGCCACGAGCACAGGTGTGACTGAGCCGCAGGACGGTCTTGGGCCCCCAGACCCGCGGGCGCGTCTGCTTGTCACAGCGCCACCTCGCACTCCAGCTGGAGAACTCTTGGGCCCGGCTGGGGCTGGCTGTGCCTCAGTTTCCCCTTTGTGATGCCACCCGCCCGCCCCAGCTGGTGACGGTATGGGGTGAGGGCTCCCTGCTCCCCTCCCAGCCCCAGCATCCACTGGAGACGCGGGAAGCCCAGAGGGGGCCTCCAGGACCCCTGCCCGCCCCTGCCAGCCACGGCCGCCGCGCCCACCAGGGCGCTGGGTCCCCAGGCCTGGAGCCGCTGTGGCTGTCGGGGGTAGGGCGCCCCTGGCCTGGGGGGCGCCCGGGTGCTGCTCGGCGTCCCACCCCACAGGCCGGCGAGGCTGAGGACTGCGTCACGCAGCGGCTGGCACGGCCGGAGAACAGGCGCTGCTGTGCTGACCTGGGCCAGCCCTCGCGGCGGCCCGGGCCGGATCCTCAACGCGGCGCCCGGAGGACAGCTTGCAGGCCAGAGCCTCGAGCCTCGAGCAGCGCTGTGGGAGGGGTCCTGGGGACAGCCACGCGCAGGACGGGGACCCCGAGAAGGCCCAGCTCCCAGGACAAGGAAGTAGGGAGCAGGCGGGACAAGCAGCACGCGCGGGTCAGCAAGCAGGAGGCACTAAGTAAAACGAAAGAACGGAGGCCGCGCAGCTGGACACAGCCAAGGACACGTGGCACCAAGGACGCCCAGAATACAAAAAGAAAAAAAAGCTGCTGCAGCCACCGTTGAGGACGGCATGGAGAGTAGGGCGAGGGCACAGCCGCTCTGTGCAGCCCGATGTCCTAGTGTGAGCACTGCGGGGCGGCCGGGCCCTGTGCTCCTCCAGTGACCCGGGGCAGAGACGGCCCGCGCCACACGGGCACATGAGCCGGCGATGCCGGTGCTTCTCGGGGCTCAGGCCTGGGCGCCATATTGCGCCGAGCCCTGCGTGGCAGGCGGGGGTCGGCTCAGGCCCCCCACTCTGACAGCGGGCCTGCCCCCCCACCCCGACGACCAGCCCAGGCCCCCACCCCACCGGCCAGCCCAGCCCCACCCCCCGACGGCGGGTCCAGCCCCCCTACCCCGACGGCCGCACGGAAGGAAGAGGCCAGGCCAGCTGCTTCTGAGTCGCTGTATTTAAATAGCTTCCAGGACGCGTGCAGTCTCCCTCAAGTCCGTCTCGGCAGCCGCTCAGCCTCCGCGTCGTGGCCTGAGCCCCCCGCACGGCCGGGCCGCGGAGGCTGGCAGGGCGGGGCCTGTCCTGGTGTGACCCACGGGTCTCCCCGACGCTCCACAGACCATGCGCGGCTGCTTAGGAGCTGAACGTCTGTTTATTTAAAGCAGTAATAATTTAGAATTATAAAACCCTTTCCACTGCGAAGGCTCCGGGACGAGGTTAGAGACGAGGGCGCGGGGGCCGGCACGGCCGGGAGCCCGTGGGCGGCGGGCGGGGCCGGGCAGGATGGCGCGACCCCACACAGGGCGGGTCCTCCGAGCCCGGCCCAGCGGGCAGGAGCGGTGGCGGCCTGGGCGCCGCGAGTCCACGGGCGGCCGTGGTGCATCGGGCGCGGGGTGCCCGGGCAGGCGTGCGTCCTGCACTGGCGCTGGCGCCGCGGGCCGGGCCTCAGGAGTGGCTGGCCGCGTTCTCGTTGCCGGGCGAGCTGGACGAGGATGAGGACGAGGACGAGGAGAAGCCCATGCCCGCCAGCCCCGGGGGGTTCGTGGCCGTGTTCTGTCCCGTGAGGCTCTTCCGGCAAACAGGGCAGCTGTCGTGCTTCGTGGGGGGAGTGTGAGCAGCGGGTGCCGGGGACCCCGCCCGCTGCCCGCTGCCGCCCGCCACCCGCCCGCCGCCCGCGGCCCCGCTCACCTGCTCCAGCCAGGGCACGATGCAGCCGTCGTGGAAGAGGTGGTTGCAGGGCAGCTGGCGCACGCTCTCGCCCAGCGCGTAGTCGTCCTTGCACACGGGGCACTCCAGCCCAGAGCCTGCGGGTGGGGCAGTGAGCGCCGCGGGCCCGGGGTGCGGCGAGACCCCGCCGGGAGCGGAGGGGCCTCTGGGCCTCGGGCAGCGAGGGGGCAGGCGCATACCTACGTGCTCCTCGGTGACGGGGACGGTGGGCAGGGCCTGGATCCGCTCCTTGTCGGCGGGCGGGGGGCCCGTGTTCTCAAACTGATTGAGGAGCTGCAAGGCACGAGCGCTGGGCTGCCTGGGCTGCCTAGGCTGCCTTGGCGGCAGGGCTGCGCTCGGGGCCTGCCCGGCCCACCCCGAGGACGGCCCTCCCGGTGAGCCCCTACCTGCGTGATGATGGCGTCCAGGCCGTTGGCCCCCCAGGCGTAGTCCATCGGGTTTGAGTGCAGGACACCCCTGGGGGCAGAGGGGCCGGGTTACGGCGCCGGGCGGGGGGCGGCAGGGCGGGGGCGCCCACTACTCACCAGGGGCCCAGGCCCAGGCTGGGGATGGTGGCCGGGGTGATGATGCCGTTCACCAGCTGCTGGATGATCCTGCAACAGAGCGGCCGTCACTGCCCGCCCCGCGCCTCCCCGCCCCGCCCGCCCCGCCCCGCGCCGCCCCCTGTGCGGGGCGTACAGGCGGGAGCGCGGGGGGCGCGGCCCTTGGCTGCAGCACCGAGGCCGATGGAGGCCAGAGTGCGGCCCCCGCCTGAGAAGCCCCTCCCGGCTCCCAGGCTGCGTGCTGGCGCTCGCCCTCCCGGGGTGGGGGAGCCTTCTGGAAGAGGGAGGCGGGCGGCGGCCCAGGGCCCTCCGGACCCCACGCACCCCGGGAGTGGGGGCTCGGGCGGCCGCCCTGCCTCGCCGCACCGGGCCTCACCCTTCGAGCGTGGGGACGCCCTCGTGCCGGCCGGCAGTGCGCCGCGCCGTGAGCCGGGCCCGGGGCTGCCGGGCGCCATAGCGGTGCCGGGACTGGTGCTCGCGCTCGCGCCGGCTCTCGGGGTCCCTGCCATCCTCGGGCGGCGCGCCGGGCGTCAGCGTGGGGATCTCGAAGCTGTCGTCAAAGATGCCGAACGCGAACTGCCCGTAGCCCTGGGGCAGCGCGAACAGGTGCTGGTCCACGTTCTGTGGGACGTGAGGGCGGTGACCACGGTGCGGGTGGGCGGGCGTGCCCCCAGCCCCCGCACACGCCGGGACAAGCTGCCACGACGAGCCCCCTCGGGCAACGCGCGGGACTCACCTCGAAGGACGGCCTGCTGGGGTCCGCAGGTGCCGTGGAGGGGGCGGGGCTGCTGTCTGTGGTCCTGGGGGAGACGGGCGTCAGGGCGCCGGGGCCGTCTCGTGTGACCGGGGCCCCTGCTGCGTGCCCGGGCGGGCCCAGCAGGGCAGGGCGCGGGCCAGCGAGCCCCTTGCCACATGCCCACTGCCCCAGGAGGTGAAACGGGTGCAGGGAGACAAGTGGTGACCCCAGCCCCGGCCTCCCGGGGTCACGGCGCCCAGTCGCCCACCCCTGCCCCATGGGGCCAAAGGGAGGGCCTGGGCAGATGCGTGCCGAGGCGAAGGCCCCGGGGCTCCAGCCGGCCCCTCCGGCCTCTGGACAGCGCAGGGGTCACCTGGTCTCTTCTGGAAGCTCTTCGATAAAACCAGACTCGCATCGTGGGCAGATATAATCCTGTGGCAGAGAGAGGAGAGGGGAGGGCGGCGTGGGTGAGCGCAGGGCTCCACAGTGCCGCCAGGACGGAGGAAGCCAAGCCGCGTACCCTCAGGCCCTGCGAGGTGCTGCTGCCGTCCCCTTGCCAGTAGGCCAGCTTGACGCTTGGTGAGCGCAGGCCTGGGGCGCACAGCCGCGGAGGGCAGGCGGAGGCCGCCGGTGAGGGGGGGCAGGCCTTGAGCTGGGCGCCAGGCAGTGCGCAGAGCAGCTACGACCCCCGGAAGCCCTGCAACCTCTCACCCGGGGCCCTTGGCGTCCCTGGTTTCGGGCCGGCCAGTTGCCCTGCTCTCGGTCTCCTCGGCCCACAGCGCTCCAGCGAGCCGTCCCCAGGCAGAGGGGTGGCCCTGCCAGCCCAGGGACCCTGTGTGGCACTGTGGGACGTCCCGGCGGCCCAGGACCACTGCCGCTGCCTGCGCACGCAGGCCCCAACAGTGGGTGGGGGCTGCGGCCCCGTCAGGCTGTGGGTGGGCCTCCAGGGCCTCGGGCCATAAACGGGGCCCATTCACACGCTGGTGTCTGCGGGGCTGAGGGGGGGACGCCACGCTCGCGGCGAGGATGGTGCGGACTGCCTGCCCACGGGGGCACCAGCTAGACTGCGCCGACGGCCTCGCCGCTCCTGCCATGAGACAGGAAGGACCACGGGGGCAAGGGGCGCAGGCGAGAGCCCTGCGGGGGCGAGAAGGCGCGGGGGCGAGAAGGCGCAGGCGGGAGGGCGCAGGTCGGGGCGGAGAGGGGAGGCGGAGCGGGCGCGGGGTGGCGCCCCCTGGTATTCGTGGAGCCGCACCCGGCGAGGGGGGAGGAGGGGGCCTCTGCCCCGCGCCGGCCGCAGCAGCACACCCCCCAGACCACCAGGCCCCGCGCCCCCCACGCGGAAAAGCGGCGGCGCGCCTTAAAGAGGTGGGGCCTGCGCTTCCTCATGTGACTTTCCATTCCCTCTTCAAGAACAAAAATAATTTTGAAAAATCACAAATTGAAGAGTCCAGCACCCAATGAGAATAAAATCTCGTAACCCCAAAGGAGTGGGAGAGTGCGATTTCCAGAGTGACAACCTAACACTCAGAATGTCCAGTTCTCAGGAAAACACAAGCAAAAAGAAAAAAAAGAACTTAACAGAAACCATCCCTGAAGAAGCTCTTACCCTAGAGATACTGAAGACTTTACATCAACAGCCTTAAATACAGTCAACGAGCCAAAGAAAGTTAGCTGTATCAACAACGTAAAGAGACGGGACTTGTCAAAAGGAGACAAACCGAAATTGTGCAGCTGCAAAGTACAGTAATCGAAATGAAAAACTCATTAAACAGATTCAACGGCAGATTGGAATAGGCAGAAGAAAGGATCAGCAAACCTGGAGACAAGACAAAGGGAGTTATCCAGGGTGAAGAGCAGAAAGAAAAATAAAGAAAAAGAGCAGCACCTGGGGACCTGTGGGGCCCCATCGAGTGCCCGACACATGTCATCGTGTCCCAGGACAGGGGAGGGGGCAGAGAAAGTAACTGGAGAAGTAACGGCCAAAGACCTCCCAGCCCGATGAGCGACACGCACCCCCACACCCAGGAAGCGCGAGGACGCAGAAGCCATGGAGACACGGAACAATTTAAAAAGGGATTGCGTACTCGGTTCAAGGCTCTCATTAAAGACCTCTTAATCCTGAAAAAATAAAAATAAAAAAAGGGGGAAAAAAAAAGAAACCACAGAAGCCAGAAGCCAGTGGGATGGGCACAGTGAACGTCCTTAGAAGAAAAACTGTCAGCCAAGAATTCTGGATGCAACGAACTGTCTTTCAAAATGAAGGGGAAATGAAAAAGTATTCACAGATAAAGAAAAGCTGAACGAGTTCATTAGGAGAAGACACTACGAGAAACACGAAAGGGAGTCCTCCAGGCCGCAGTGAGGACACCAGAGAGCCGCGCAGGACGGCAGGGTATGTGACACCGTGAAGGCCACGCAGCAAGGACATCCCGTACTCCTGTACTTCGGGCTACGTCTGCTTTTCCCCCTCACAAGTCAACAGGCAAATGTGTTAGACGCCATTTAAAATCCACGTCAACGGGCAGGCAACGCATAAAGGGGTACCAAACCCATGACATAGAGAGGGAAGGACAGAGATGGGCAAGAGTAGAGTTTGTACACGACTAAAACCAGGATGGTGCTAGTCAAACTAGCTTGCAATTTTAAGGTGCTCACTGTATTTACAGAGATTACCACTAAGAAAGCAAATTAAAAATAAAGAAAAAGGGACAGGACAAGAGAATCAAAATGAGATACTACAAAAGAGCAATTAAATACTAAAAAAGGGCAGTGGTAGAGCTGCTGAAGACACACAGGAAACAGCAGCCCTACGGCAGGGGTCGAGCCTCCTTTTCTGTGATTCCCTAAAATGTCAATGGCTCAACCTCCGCCCCGAAAGGCAGGGATTGGAGGACGGGGTGAAAAGCACAATCCCTCTCAGTGCTGTCTACAAGAGACTCTAAGTTCAAGGGGACAAAGAGGTTGGCAGTAAAAGGATAGGAAAAGATATTCCATGCAAACAATAGTCAGACAGAGCCAGATGGCTGTATCACTGCCAGGCAAAACAGGCCAAGTCACAAAGATGGCGAGAAACGAAGGCCACACACGGATGAAAGGCTCGACCCAGCACGCCGACGTTGTGGCCACAAACACGCACCTCCAGCGGGGCCCTAAGGAACACGACTCAGAAACGGACAGGACTGAGGGGAGAATCAGACCGTCTACGCAGCAGCTGGAGACCCCGACACGCCACCCCAGGAAACGAGCGTACCTCAGCAGAGGGCAGCAGGCGCAGGGCCGAGCACGTCTGGCCGGGCCCGCGGGCGCCACACACTGTCCTCAGCAGGCACCTCGCGGGCACACGAGCATTGTCTAGGGCAGACCACAGGCTAGGCCTGACATCAAACCTGAGATTTAAAAACACTGGAACCACAAAATCTAGCATTTCTGACCACAACAGAATAAAGCTAGAAATCAATAGTGTAAGGACAACTGGAAGTTTTTAAAATATGTGGAAATTAAAACAACATACTATTAATCAATGGGTCAAAGGAGAAATCACAAAACACAACATACTAAAATTTATGGGATGCAGCAAAGGCAGTGCTGATAGGGAAATTTATAGCTCTAAGAGCCAACATTAAAAAAAGATCGCAAATCAGAGACCTAACCTTACAACTGGAGGACCTAGAAAAAGAGCAAACCAAACCCAAAGTGAGTTGAAGAAAAGAAATAACAATAGAATAAGTAAAACCAAAAGATCGTCTTTGAAAAGATCACAAAAATAGACTAACCTTTAGCTAAATTAACAAAGAAAAAAAGGGGATATAAATAACTAAAATCAGGAATGAAAGTGAGGATCTTACAGAAGTAAAAAGGATAAGAAAACACTATGAACAATTAATTATATGCCCAAAAATTAAAGTGTGGATGAAATGGGAAAATCCTAAGAAATATGCAAATTACCTATCAGACTCAAGAGGAAACAGAAAATCTCAACAGACCTATAACAAGTAAAGAAATTGAACCAGTAACCAAAAACCTCCCAGCAAAGAAAAGTCCAGGACAAGATGGTTTCACTACCGATTTCTAACAGACATTTAAAGACTTAACAGCAACCCTTGTCAAACTCTTCCAGGGGCCCTTCCAGTAAATCACGTCACCAAAGGGCCTTTGATCACTTTCCTTCAGTAAGGCGTGGCCCAGGTGTGTCCTCCATAAACAGCACAGAAGACCTAAAAAAAGACACAAGAAGCTGCGAGAAAAAGCCACAGATGGGGCAGCTGAAGCTGACAGCAGTGGAGCCTAGAGGAGGGACTGGCAGACACTGCCACGTGCAAGAGTCCGGGATCACCTGCAGCTGTCTGCAGGTGAGGACTCCACCTGAGGCCTCACTTGGACATTTTTCTCAGCCTCAGAATGCTAGGCTTATAAATTAATAAATCCCCATTTGGACAAGCCAACCCATTTCTGGTATGTTGCCTTGGCAGCCTTTGGCAAACCGAAACAGAGCGACTACCTCCTAACTCATTCTACAAGGCCAGCTTTACCCTCATAAGAAAGCCAAATAAAAAGAACACAAGAAAAGAAACTCACAGAAAGCAGATTTGGCTCAACGGATAGAGCATCTGCCTACCACATGGGAGGTCCAGGGTTCAAACCCAGGGCTTCCTGACCCGTGTGGAGCTGGCCCACGCACAGTGCTGATGCGCGCAAGGAGTGCCGTACCACGCTGGGGTGTCCCCCGCGTAGGAGAGCCCCATGCACAAGGCGTGTACCCTGTAAGGAGAGCCGCCCAGTGTGTAAAAAGTGCAGCCTGCCCAAGAATGGCGCTGCACACACAGAGAGCTGAAGCAGCAAGATGACGCAACAAAAAGACACAGATTCCCAGTGCTCCTGACAAGAATACAAGCAGACACAGAAGAACACACAGTGAATGGACACAGCAAACAACTGGGGGGAGGGGGGGCCGGGGAAGGGGAGAGAATGTAAAAATCTTAAAAATAAAAAAGGAAAGAAACTCACAGACTTAACATCCCTTATGAATATACATACGGGAGGTGTCACAATAGAACCCAGAACCTCACAGGTGGGAAGCAGGTGCTCAACCACTTGAGTTGCATCCGCTCCCTCCCTTATCAATAGTGATATAAAAATCCTCAACAAAATGCCAGCACACCGAATCCAACAGTGTAGTAAAAAGATTATACACTTCACCAGGTGGGATTTATTCCAGGAATGCAAGGACATATTTAAAATCCATCGTGCAATCCATATTAATAGAAAGATCTCTCAGCTGATGAAACAATGACATTGGACAAAATCCGACATGCTTTCACGGTAACAACACTCGGAAAACAAAGAATAAAAGGAAACTTTCCCAATATGATAAAGGGCACATATGAAAACCCACAGCAAACACCAGACGCGATGGTGACGGCCTGGCCTGGCTCCTGCTGCCCCGTCACCGCTGGGGCTCACCACTGCCAGACCTCTGCCCGAGCAGGCAGGAAGGCAGAAGCCACAGGCCATCGAGGGGAATGAGGGCGTCAAACCACCAGTCACAGGGGACAGAACCCTACCCAGAGAAACCCCGTAAACGAATCAGCCAAGCCGCAGGATACGAGAGAGCTGCCAAGTCAGCTGGGAGCTACTGAGTAGTAAAGAACAACCTGGAAAAGAAAAACACCCCGTCTACAGGATCGTCTAACAGACTACAACACTAGGTACAAATTTAACCAGGGAGGCGAAAGACTTGTACACTGAAAACTACAGAACACTGCTGAAAGAAATTAAAGCCCATTTTTAAATAAATGGAAAGATGACCCGTGTCCATGGATTGGTGAAAACCAAATATTAGATGTAAATATTGCCTAAAACCATCTACAAATCCAATGCAACCCCTACCAAAATCCCAGCAGCCTTTTTTGCAGAATTAGCAAAGCTGATTCTCAAATTCACATGGAATTGCAGGGGGCCCCAAACAGCCAAAACCGTCTTGAGGGAAGAGGACTGGCTCAAGCAACTGGGCTCCCTTCTACCACGTAGGAGGTCCAAGGTTTGAAGCCCAGGGCCTCCTGGTGAGGGCGAGCAGGTCCACGTGGCGAGCTGGACTGCGCTGAGAGCAGGCCCACACGGAGAGCTTGCACGGTGATGATACAGTAAGAGACACGGAGGAGAGACAATAAGATGCAGGAGACCAAGAAGCTAAAGCGGTGCGAGAGAGAGAGCACCATTCCCACGCTCCGCAAGGCCCCAGGATCAGAGCCCAGAGCCGCCTAAAGAGAAGACAGCAGACACAGAACACACAGCGAAGGGACAAAGAGCAGACAAGGGGGGCCTAGATAAACAAATCTTTAAAAACGAAACTGGGAAGTGGACTTGGCCCAGTGGATAGGGTGTCCGTCTACCACAAGGGAGGTTCGCGGTTCAAACCCCAGGCCTCCTTGACCCGTGTGCAGCTGGCCCATGCGCAGTGCTGATGTGTGCAAGGAGTGCCGTGCCACGCAGGGGTGTCCCCCGCATAGGGGAGCCCCACGCGCAAGGAGTGCACCCCCGCATGGAGAGCCGCCCCATGCAAAAAAAGCGCAGCCTGCCCAGGAATGGCACCGCCCACACGGAGAGCTGACACAACAAGATGATGCAACAAAAAGAGACACAGATTCCCATGCCACTGACAACAACAGAAGAGGGCAAAGAAGAAGACACAGCAAATAGACACAGAGAACAGACAACCAGGGAGAGGGGATGGGGGGAGAGGGAAGAGAAATAAATAAATAAATCTTAAAAAAAAAAAGAAAGAAAGAAAAAAAACAAAACCATCTTGAGAAAGAGAACAAAGCTGGAGGATGCACACTTCCCAGTTTCAGAACTTACTACAAAGCAACTCCAACAGCGTGTCCTGGCCTGAGGACAGATGCGGGACCGGGACAGCACTGCGCCTGGGGTTTGCCCCACGGCCGGCGCTGACTGAGCGCGACACGGGGGCCAAGTCCACGCGCTGGGGAGAGAGCAGTCTCCTCCACAACAGAGCTGGCCATAGAGGGCCAGTGCCTAAGAGAAAGTGGCCCCACCCCTCGCTCTGCAAGAGTTAACTCAGCGAGGCAGAGACCTAAACCCGACCCCAACTCGGACACCCCTCCAGGGCCTCGCGGCAGGCAGTGGTTTTGCCGACCTCACGGCACAAGCACAAGATAACACAACAACAAATAGGTAAGTGGGCCTTCGTGGAAGTTTGACGCCTTTGGGTCCCCCGAGGACATCCAGGAAGCAGAGCCGCGGGGGTGGGGCACGTGGAGCTGCCGGCTCTCCAGACACCGCCCCCCATCAGGCCAGCCGCCCAATCCAAGCCGGCCGCGCGGGGGGCAGGCAGGCCCTCAGGAGCAAGCACAGCGTGCGCGGCCGGGGCCACTGGGTGGCTGCCCCGGAGCCTGAGCACAGGCCCGGTGGACGTCTGCATGCCGACGCGCACAGCAGCACCGTCCACAGCTGCCACAGGGGCTGTGGCCCAGGTGTCCAGCAACAGAGGAGCAGGGAGGTGGCCCCGGGCCCGGCCAGACAGCGGGACGGTGTCCAGCTGTCAAGGAGGAAGGGGCACGGGGAACTCCCACTCGGGACTGCGTGGACACCAAACGTCCAGCACGAGGCGTCTACGGAGACGTGAGCAGAGGGCACGGGGACGAGTTTCCCTGTGGGGTGACGTGAACGTCCTGGCACCAGGTGGCACTGAACCTGAGGTGTGTGGGCACCCCGGGAAGCAGGGCTGTGCAGGCGGGCAGAGGCAGCCCTGCTCTGGCCACTGGCCAGGACCCACGGCCACTGGAGCAGCCCAAGGGGACACAGTGTGCACCAGGGCAGACCCCGCCTCGCCTCAGGCTGCTTTGTGGGGCTAGCCTCTCTGCCCGGGAGGGCTGTGCCCCGCCCCCAGGCTAAGCCACAGCCCGACAGGCGGGTCCCCACGGGACCTGTGTCCCAAGCCAGCACCGCCTCCCAGTCGGAAGCACCAGGGCTCAGGGCCCAGCTCTGCCAAGTCCTCGGTGGAACCCCACCATGCGGGCAGCCTGGCCCCTGTGGCGGAAGCCCAGGCCCCGGGCGGATGGAGAAGCCTGCCAGTGCGCCCGCCTCCCCGAAGCACCGACCCTGCCTGGGCCCTCTCGGTGGCACCCTCGCTGCATCCTCTGAAGCCGGCCCCGGGCCTGCGCCTACTGTCCCCTCAGCCAGATCGTCCTTCCCCAGATATCTACCTGGCTTGCCCCCTTGCAGAAGTCGGGTCTCTGCTCAAACGTCACTTCCCAGCTCCGAGCCTCGGTCTCCCCACCTGTAAACGGAGGATGACCTCAGCATCCGGGGCTATGAAATCCAGCTGCCATCCTGGACGCCCCAAGTGCCACGGCAGATGAGGGCCACAGGCATGTCCCCCCTGGCCTGGAGGTGCGCGAGCGGCCCCAGCTCCTGAGCCCAGTGCTCTGCTGTGGGTGAGGACGGGGCTCCCCTTCAAAATGGCTGAGAGGCACACTGTCATCTGCGTTCTAAAGCCATAGGCTAGAGGCGGGGACGCACGTCCCCTGCAGAGACAGGCCCGGCCCACACTGCCGAGCCCGCGCCCGAGGACTGGGGACCTCAGCGGCGCCAGGGAAGGCCCCCTGGGCAGGGGCTCACAGTGCCCCTCACTGCGGCCCACCTCTGAGTGCTGCTCTCCTGCATCCCAAGAGGGAGCTGGAGACTGGGTCAAACCCAGGGCCTCCTGTCCCAAAAGAGAACGCGCCAGCTGCAGGGGCCGCCGGCCATGCAGACAGGAGTAGGCGTGGGGTCTGGGCCGGCCCCCACGGCCCAGCTTTGCCAGCACCGAGCATGACCTGGGGGAGGCCTGGGGGTGTGGGCTCTTCCGTGGGTCCAGCCTGACACGGCCTGAACTCTGCCACCCTGAGCCCTGGCGAGGTCTGGCTTGACCCCAGGGTCAGCTGCAGTCGCTCTGGACGAGGCTGGCGAGCAGCTGGGGCCCAGGCCCTGATGGCGCCCACCACGACAGCCCGGAACACGCGTGGCACAGAAGCTGGGCACGGCCCCGAGCTCCCGGCCTACGGGTGCGCGAGGCGGCGAGGCCTGCCCACTTGGTACTCTCGTCCTCCCCAAGTTGCTTCTGACTCTCGCCAATACCGAGCCCACCCCCACGGCATGGCCCCGCCGTGCCGGCCTGGGCACGACGAGGCTGGGGCGCGCGGCCCGGGGAGCCCCTCCTGGGGAGCCCGACGGAGGCGGAGGCTGGACCAGAAGAAACTCAGCGCTCTTCCGCCCATCCCCAGCCAGGGCCGCTGTGTGTGGAGCTGCGGGTGGGGCTGTGGACAGGCACCCACCCGCCTCGGGCCCGCTCTGCGTGGGGCTGCAGGTGGGCTACTGAGGACAGGACCCACCCGCCTCGGGGCCCGCTCTGCAGGCCACTACGGGAGCCAGGGCAGGATGCTGCCTGAGGCACAGCACTCGGGCCGGCCCCCAAGGCCCCCAGGAGGCAAGGCCCCCAGGAGGCAGGTCCGCGAGCCTGCGGGGAGGACTCTGGACTGCGTTCTGCTGACACCCAGGAGCCGCTTTTCAGACCTGTAGGTCACCGGAGAGGAAGGACGGCTGTGGCTGGAGGTGACCAGAGGTGACCCGAGGCGTGGCGGGAGAGAGGGAGCGTGTCATTCAGGCCCCGCACAGCCCCCATCACCCACTGGAGAGAGGGAGCGTGTCATTTAGGCCCCGCACAGCCCCCCACCACCCACTGGGGGCGTGGCGGGAGAGAGGGAGCATGTCATTCAGGCCCCGCACAGCCCCCATCACCCACTGGAGAGAGGGAGCGTGTCATTCAGGCCCCGCACAGCCCCCCATCACCCACTGGGGCTCGACGGCTGCCACGAGCTCAGGGTGAGGAGACTGCGCAGGGGCGCAGAGGCACGTGGGCAGGGCTGGCGGGCGCAGACGAGCCGGGAGCACCCCATTCTGTGGGCCCCAGCGGCACGGCCAGCACGTGGGCGCCCGGGCACGGGCCTGTGCTCCACCGCCGCCCACCAGACCCCCGGGAACCACAGCACGGCCTTCCACCCGCCTCGCCCCAGCCTGCCGGCACAGGCTCCTGACGCGGACGCCGTCTGCCCGCGGGGGGCCCGCCGGGAGACCAGGGAGCGGCCCGCCTGGGCCTGGCCTGCGCGCCCAGCTTCTGCCAGGCTGCCAGCTCCCATCCACCACAGCCAAGCCTGCTCCCCTACACTCCCCGACCCTGCCCCTGCCCCTCGCGGGCGTCCCTGCCTCCCCGGCGGTGGGCTGCGCTGCACACACAGGTGCAAGGCCCACAGTGTGGTGAGGTCGCCACCCCCGTCCTAGGAGAGCGCAGTGTGGGCAGGGAGGTCAAGCCACCTGTGAAGCCAGAGCAGCCCGGGGTGCGCTTCCAGGGCCCTCGGGGGCTGGGAAGGAGCCTCTGGGAGCACAGGAGCTCCTCTGGCACTACGGGGCACTGCATGCCTCCCGGTGAGTGCCCCCACAGGGCGACCCCACTGCAGGGTGGGGCGGGCTGGGGCTTCCAGGTGTGGCCGACGCCAAATGCGGGGCTGGCCGGCCGGCCCCCCCCACTCAGAACCCAGGCTGCCCTCGCCCACCCGGCCCTGCGCGGGCAGGCGGCCGCGTCAGTCCCTCACGCGGGCAGGAAGGCCTGACCCAGCCCTCTCTCTGCTCGCAGGGAGTTTACCCCTGCCTGTGACTAAACCGACTCAGGGCGGCTCCCGCCTGCCTGTAAACCTGGTGAGAGCAGAGGCCCCCGCTGCCCGGTCACCACGGGCTCTCCAACGGCCGGGACGAGAAACAATCCCAGCTACGCCCAGTGACCGACCACAGAGGCCAAGGCCCAGGACCACACGGCCAGGAGAGGAGCCCGAGCGGCAGGGGTCTCCACCAGGCCTGCCTCGA
Organism: Dasypus novemcinctus; assembly: GCF_030445035.2. NCBI lineage: Eukaryota > Metazoa > Chordata > Mammalia > Cingulata > Dasypodidae > Dasypus > Dasypus novemcinctus. The sequence continues at coordinate 83,963,246 of NC_080691.1, read as the reverse complement.
GGGGCTGCGAGGGGCCCCACTTGCGCCTGGAAGGAAGTGACACGCAGGCCGGCAGCGGCCCGGAAGCAGAGACCAGACGGAGGCGGTGGGGCGAGTCTCGGCACCCTGGTCTGCTCCCACCCTGAGAGTTTACTTTCCCTCCTCTGGGGCCGGGGGGCGGGGGCAGGGGGCCTCAGGCCCTTTCCTTCCCTGGGACCACCGTCGTCTCAACAGACTCCTCCGGGCTCCCCTGGGCCTCCTCCTGGAGCCCCCGGCTGGGAGGGCTGGCTCCAGAGGCAGCCTCGGGGCTCCCCGGCGGGCAGCCTGGGCACGGTGCTGCCCGCCTCCGGGGCCAGGCAAGGATGCCCAGAGGCGCTCAGTGGGCCTGCACTGGGGGCGGGACTCCGCGCGTCCCCTCCAGACGCTCCCCAGCCACCACCCGCCCGCCTCCCTGGCGGGCTCTCCCGCTCCGCAGAGCCACCGCAGGCCTCGGTTTTTCCACCTGTGAGACGGGGGCGGCTGGACTGACTCACGGCGCTCTAGGCTTCAGCCTAAGGAAAGCACGTGCTGGTCAGACACGCAGATCGCTGGCCCAGACCGCGGTGGGCGGGAAGCCGCACCTTCTCAAGCAGCCCCCCCTCCGCGGCCTCGGGGGCGTCAGGTCGGCGGGGGACACAGGGCCTAAGCGAGCCGTCCCGAGGTCCCCAAGGGGCAGGGGGAAGCTGGCGCCCGACGCCTGGACGCGGGGTGGGCGGCCCTGCCGAAGCCCCCCAGCCTGCGGCGGGGCCCCAGGGGAGGAGAGGCGCCGGCCGGGAACACAGGCTGCCGCGGGCGCCCCCAGCTCCCCGGGCCGCAGCTGGTCCTCGGCCCCCGCCCGCCCCCGCCCGCGCTCGGCCGACCGCCCCGGCGCCCTTCTCGGGCCCGGCCTCCCCTCAGGCCTCTCCTCCGGGATCGCGCGTCCTTCCTGCCCGCGGCCGGGCCCTTCCCGAGCGGCGTACCCGGCCCGGAGTCGCAGGGCCCGCCTCCTGCCCGGGCCTCAGTTTCCACACCTGAGAGCGGGGCGCGCGCCCGCGCGGCTCGGGCTCCGCGCCGAGTGACCTTGGGCTGGCGCGGCCCCGGACCTCGGTTTTCCCGTCGGGGCGGCGCGCGCGGAGGGGCGGGCGCGGCGACCCCCGCGCGGCCTCGCGTCAGGCCCGAGGCCGGGCCCCGCGTCCCGCCCGCCGCCCCGGCCCGGGCCTCACCGGCAGGCGCGGAACGATCTCGACCGAGCAGCAGTGGCAGAAGTACCGTCCGGGCTGCGGCGACGCCTCGGCCATGGCCCCGCCGCCTCCTCCGCGCCGCCGCCCCCCGCGCGGCCGCCCGCCGCCGGCCGTTTGCCGCCGCCTCGCCGGCCGACGTACCCGCGCACGCACGCGTGCGCAAAGCACGCACGGCACGCACGACGTGGAGCGGGCGCGCGGGAGAGGCTCAGGCAGCGCGCGCGGTAGGCGACGGCGGCCCAGGGAGACGGTGGCCGCAAAGGGGCAAACCAGGGGGGCCGCAGGCCTGGGCGCCGCCTGGGGGCGTGGCTAGAGTGGCGGGGCGGTAAAAGAGGCTGGGGGCGTGGCTAGAGCGGTGGAGGAGGCTGGGCGTGGCTAGAGCGGCGGAGGGGGCTGGGCGTGGCTAGCGCGGTGGAGGCGGGGCTAGAGCGGTGGAGGAGGCTGCGGGCCGGGCGGGGCTAGAGGGGTGGAGGAGGCTGGGCGTGGCTAGCGCGGTGGAGGCGTGGCTAGAGCGGTGGAGGAGGCTGCGGGCCGGGCGGGGCTAGAGGGGTGGAGGAGGCTGGGCGTGGCTAGCGCGGTGGAGGCGTGACTAGAGCGGTGGAGGCGGCTGGGGCGGGGCCGTCTCCTTGGCAAGCGGCTCTGTGGGCGGGGCCACGCCGGAGGTGGGGCGGGGCGGTCCCGGGGCGGGGCCTGTGGGGCCTGCGGGGCGGGGCCGAGCCCCCTCCACAGGCGCTGAGGCCGTTGCCCTCCTCGCTGCGCCTGCCAGGTCGCCCCGTTGCCGCGCCCTGCAGGCCTCGGTGCGGCCACAGGGCCTCTGCCCCGCGCCCCGCGCCCCCGCTGGCCTGCGCGCAGGCCGGCTTCCCTTCCCAGCCGCTCTCGCTTCCACCTGATCCGCCAGGGTGGCCCCACGCTCCCGCCACGCGTGGGCGTCCGAGACGGCAGACACGGGACCCTCCCCTGGGGCGCGACTGCTCTCCATGCTTCGGCGGGATCCCGGGGATAAGGGCTCTCCTGCGGCCTGCTGGGCGAGGCCCCCTTCCCAGGGTGCCTGGCCCCCAAGCCTCCCCCTTCCCCCCCAGATTATTAGCAGACCAGATCACGGCCGGGATCATTTCTGTGGTTAGGCCTGTTTTTTATTCATTCAACAAACATTCAATGACGCGCGACGCCTGCCGCAGCCTGTGCTGGTCACCCCAGGAGAGGGACTGCGGCCCCACCAGGCACCTCCCAGGGCCTGCCCGTACTGGCTCGCAGCAGCCGACATCCTTCTCAGCAAAGCCCCCCCTTGGTTTGTTTTTTTTACATAATAAACTATTTTAAAGAGGTCTTAGATTACAGAAAAGTTACATCGCAAGTATAAGGGTCCCCATTTACCCCACTTACTATTTTACTGTTTCTTTTTTTTTTACTTTCCTTATTTGCTGCCCTTTTTTTATTTTTTACTTTAGCAGTAACATTTTTAATACAATCTTTTTTATTCTTTTAAGATTTATTTTTATTTCTCCCCCTTTCCCTCCCCCCCATTGTCTGCTGTGTCCATTCGTCATGTGTTCTTCTGCATCCGCTTGTGTTGTCAGCGGCACCAGGAATCTGTGTCTCTTTTTGTTGCGTCATCTTGCTGCATCAGCTCTCCATGTGTGTGGTGTCACTCCTGGGCAGGCTGTGCTTATTTCACACAGGGCGGCTCTCCTTGCGGGGCACACCCCTGCGCGAGGCTCCCCTGCGTGGCAGGGCACTCCTTGCGCGCATCAGCACTGAGCGTGGACCAGCTCCACACGGGTCAAGGAGGCCCGGGGTTTGAACCCTGGACCCTCCATATGGTAGTAGGACACGCTATCAGTTGAGCCACGTCTGCTTCCCTTTCTTGTCTTTTTTCAAAAGATAAACAGATGGCACCAAAGCTGCCCTTTCCTTAAAGGGCACAGACACTAACAGGGACCTGCCCCACCTCAGGGTCCCCAGCAGAGGCTTGCTGCATCTCCAGGTCCTGTTTTCCGCTTCCCCTAGGGAACCGGCTTAGCCAGCGCTCGCCACTGCGCAGGTGGAGAAACCTACACCTAATTAGAATAGTAAAAGTCACGCCCCCCCCGCCCGGCGAGCGCTGCTTTCAAACCGCACTGTGTGACCCAGCGTGACGCGGAACTCGGCGCTCCGGCTCGCACCACCCCTCCCCAGGTCCCTCCCCGGCCAGCCCTGTCCAAACCCGTAGAAACCCCCGACGCCTCGCTCAGGCAGACAGACCTGAGCCTCGGTCTCCTCGCGCGGCGGCCTCACGATAAACTCCTCCAGACCCTGGCGCTCAGCACTGACCTGTGTGTGCATCCGGCCGTGAGCCCACTCGGGCGCTAACGGCAGACAGCGGCCTGGATGTGCTTCAGAACCGAGGGAGGCAGAGCCAGACCACACCCCAGCCCAGGACTGCGGCCGGACACCGGGGCCCAGGAGGCCTCTGCCTGGGGAGACAGAGGTTTTCCCTGGGGGAGGGGCATTGGAACCGGGTTTTGAGGAATGAATAGGAGTTGGGGCTGAAACCTGCACAGGAAGGGTAGTGAAGACACAGGAACGTGACTGTTTCGCCCTTCCAAGCAGATCACAGGGACCCGGGAAACCCCAGGAATGGGGAGGGGCAGATGCAGGAGGCTCAAATTTGAGCCTGTCACGCTGGCTCATTCCTCTGTCCGTCGGTCTGCCCGTTGGCTCCACAGACACGTATGAGGCATCTTCAGTGCCGCGGCTCAGGGTGCTAGCCAAGGTTCTTGGAGCCCCAGCTTGGATTCAAATCCCACCACGCCACACACTGGCTGTGTGACCCCAGGCAAGACTCCTACCCTCTCTGAGCAGGTGGCAGTTTCCCCAGAAGGCTTCAGGGCGGATGCAGGGCCCCAGGCACCCCTCCCTGCGTTCTCTGCCCCGTGCTTGCCCCTCCCCAGGCCCGCCGGGCCCCTGGGGAGGCCAGCTGGTCCAGCTCGGGCCTTTGCCCTGGCCGTGCCCCCTGCCAGGAGTGTGCTTCCAGCAGGCCCTTCTCTGTGCCCTGCTTCCTGGAAGTCACCCGGCCTGGGGAGCCCCACCCCGCCCGGCACACGGCGGGGGCTCGACACATTCTTGAGGGAGCGGATGGGGGGCCTGGGCGGGCAGGTGCAGGGCGCGCAGGCACGAGCAGGCCGTGGGACGAAGGGCTCGGCGCGGCCGCTGCCCAGCGAGCGGACAACCGCCCAGCGCTGCGAGGAGGGGCGCGGCTCCGGCAGGCGCCCACGGCAGTCCCACTCCCGGGCCCCCGCCCGCCGGCCCCCAACAGCCCCGGCCAGGGCCAGCCTCCCACTGTGGCCTCCGCCAGAGGCGCAGCAGTGTCTGCGCCAGGCCCTGGCTTTCTGAGCCCCTGGGGTGTCCCCTGGGGGGTGTGGGGAGAGGACAGTTGGGTGAGGCTGGGTGGAGGGTGCTGGGCCACCAGGTGTGCGAGACACAGTTGTCCCCACAGAAGGGCTTTGAGCCTGGAAGCTGGAGATGGAGCGGGGTCTCCGCCCTCAGACTTCCCAGGGCAGGGCTGTGGCTCCCCCCTCAGACCCTCAAGGCAGGCTGTGGCTCCCCCCTCAGACCCTCAGGGCAGGCTGCGCCTCCACCCTCAGACCCTCAAGGCAGGCTGCGCCTCCCCCCTCAGACCCTCAGGGCAGAAATATGTCTCCCCTATCAGACCCTCAGGGCCAACTGCGCCTCCCCCCTCAGACCTTCAGGGCAGGTGCTGTGCCTCCCCCCTCAGACCCTCAGGGCAGACTGCACCTCTGCCCTCAGACACTGCGGCACAAAGCACAGCTCCCCTCCAGACGCCCCTTCCTGGTCTCCCACACAAGACCCCAGCGGCGCCGTGGCAGTCGACGGCCGCCCCTCCGGCCTCCGGACCTTTGCGCGTCCCTCCCGGCATCCAGGACCGCCCCCAGCACCGTGCTGAGCTCCTCGGCGGAGGGAAAGCCGCGACGACGCCCCACACCCTCGGAGTTCCTGTTGGGGGCGTGAGGCCCGCTCGTGCCTCAGTTTCTTCATCTGCCACACGAGGTCACCGCGGCTCGCGCTCAGGCAGCGAGGAGGACGCACGCCGAGGCCGAGGGACACAGACCGCCCACCGTCCGGCGCGTGGCCGCCCCCGTGCCACGCCAAGGGTCCTCTCAGCCTGGCTACTCCAGAGTCCGGGGTCCACCTCTAGTCACACTGCCGGGGGTCTCGGGCGGGCGCGGGTCCCACTGAGCTGGGCACGGACCAGCCTCGGGGAGGGGCTGGGGTCCTCGGGCTGCAGGGGGCCTGGGCGGGGACCACCCACCCTGCAGCAACCCCGGCCTGTCACCCGCGTGCTCAGTTTGCTTGGTCACTCTTTCATTTCGGCCTCCTGCTCGCTCTTTGGGGCTGCCTGCGTTCTGCTTCTGTCTGTCGGGGTGTGCCCCTCGGGCTTTTCGGTCTGGCCTCTCAGGCCTCGCTCCGCTGGTGGCCCTCTTCGGCCTGTCTGTCTGTTTTTCACTCCTTTCTTCTCGTGCGTGTTTGGGGTTCCGGCCCTCCCCAGAGCGGCCGCTTGCTTCCGTGGGCTTTCTCAGGAGAGCTGTAAGACGTGCCGGCGAGGCCACGGGCGCGTCTCCAGCCACCACCCCAGACGAGGCCAGACATCAACCCCACGAGTCAGGTTTGGGGGCCCCGCATTCCTCGCCCCTGGAAGAAGGCTCTAGAACCGCGGGTGGCGCCTCGAGCGACCGCTCCCCTTAAAAGAGCAAAGGCTCTGGGCTCCCCGTGGCCTCAGGCCTCGGCCCGCGCCCCGCGCCCCACCGCCCGCCCCGGCCCCAGCAGCGCCCCTCTCTTATCGCCTCTTCCGGAACGTCACACTCGGGGCACCCGAGCCGGGACCCGGCTGGCGGCGGCTTTCCTGGCCCCCCCGGGGCTCTCGGGCCACCTCCCCTGCGCGCAGGCCGCGGCTCATCACTCCCCCGCGTGCAGGCCGGCGACTGCGGCGAGCAGGACGCGGGGCGCTCCCCCCAGCCTTCTGAGCTTCAACAGCCCCCGACTCCCAGGAGGGCGGCGAGGAGAGCACACGGGACCCCCAGCCTGCCTGCCGCGTGCCGCCCGCGCGCCGTCCCCAGCCTCACTCCCCGCCCCGGGGGGCTTGTCACCCCGGGCGCGCCGCGGGGTGGCCTGCCCCCGCCCCCCGTGGACACTGGAGGCTGGACGCGGGCCCGGGGGGATGGACGAGGAGGGCGGCGCCGTGGCCGGGGCCAGAGGGCAGCTCGCGCTCGCATCCAGGGCTGAGCCCCAGAGGCCCCCAACCCGGCTCGACGTCAGCCCAGCGAGACCCCCACCCGGTGACCGGGGGACACTGACACCAAGACCCCCAGCTGGGGCTTCCAGCCCTTGGGGTTTATTCCCTGGGTCTGGAGCCCGGAGGCGGGCAGGGCCCCCGCCCCCCGAGGTGCCCCCGAACCGGCCTCCTCTGCGCACTGGTTCACGGATTCGGGGCCACCCTGCCCAGCGGAGGGGCCTCGCCGCCAGGCTCAGGGTTCCCCCCGCAGAGAAGGCCCCGCCGGCGCCCGGCGGACGTGCGTCCTGGGGACGAGCTCCGCGTTTCCCGCCAGAGGGCACGTCGAGCCACGGCGGGTGGGAAGGCACGTCGAGCCGCGGCGGGTGGCGCCCAGGTGCGCAGGGGGCCGCGGCCAGAGCAGGTCCCCTGGGTCATCCTGTGCCATCGTCTAACAAGAGAAATGATGACATCGCCACGGCCCATGCAGCCAGTCAGGACGCAGTGCCAGGCCGGGGGAGGCAGCAGGCGGGGGGTGGGGGGGTGGGACAGGGACCCCTGGAGCCTGGCCCAGAGGAGAGCTGGGGGGGCGCGGACGGGCACCGCGAGGGCCACAGGAGCCGCGGGCGGTGCTGGAGCTGGGGAGGGCGTCGGAGGGGAGCACCTGCGCCGCTGGGCCTGTCCGTGTCACCCCAGCGAGAGCCGCGGCGGGGGCGGGCGCACCGGTGTGACCCGACGGCTCCAGCAGATCTAGGGCCTGCAGGCGCTGTGCGATGGAGACGGGACCACTTGCCAGACGGCCACCCGGCGCAGCCGCACTGGTCTCACAGAGGCCCCGAGCCTGCCCCCTCCTCCTCCTCAGGCTGGCAGGACCCGCTCAGCCCCCACACCTCGGGGTGCAGGGAGACCCGGGCGGGGGGTGCCAGTCAGCCCGGGGCGGCCCCCCTGTGGCCAGGGAAGAGCAGGCCGGCCCCCCAGCGCGGGGTGCCCGCCTCGGGCCCGCTGGGCTCTGCGGGTGCCCAGGCATCTCCGGCATAAAGCAAGCTCCCGCCTCCAGCGCCACGGCGAGCGGCCAAGGGGCAGACGCCTGCCTGCTCCCCAGTGGGGACCATGCAGCCCCCGTGGCGTCTCCTGTGTTGTGCCCACCATACGGAAGACAAAACAGAGGTTCAGAGAGGACACGCGGCCTGCCTCGGGCGGCACAGCCTGGACGCCCGGTTCTCCCTCCAGGCCCCAGGGCCACGGCCTCGCCGCTGGCCGCCCATCCCGCCTCCCACACTTGGGTCCAGGCAGAGCCGGGACAGCCGGGGCTCCGGGCAGGCAGACGCCGCTCCTGGCCTCCTCCAGCTCCGGGGGCCGGCGTGTTCCCGGGCACTTGGCGCCTGCCTCCAAGGCCAGTGGCGACCAGCCGGGCCCCTCCGCGGCGCCTCTGACCGGGTGGGAAAGCGGCTCCACCCTTGTGGGGACATCACCGAATGCCCCGCTGGTCGGCCGCCGGGAGGCCCCGCCGGGCGGGAGCGCGTTCAGGTCCAGGCCCCGGGCGCGGCCGCCTCCAGCCGCCCTCCCGCCAAGCCCGGCTCCTCCCCTTGCCGGCGAGACCACCGGTCGTTTCCGCGCCCAGGCCCCCTCCGGGCTGGCTCTCAGCCCCCACTCGAGCGTCTCCTTCCTCGGAGGCGTCCCCTGGACCTCCAGGCTGGATCAGGCCCGGCCCCGGGCGCCCTCCGTCACCGCGGGTGATGCTGCCTCCTTACACGGCAGGGCCCCGGGCACGGGTAACGGGGAGCCCTGGCAGGTGTTTGAGGCGGAGAGGAGCCTGACAGCAGCGGGGTGGAGGCTGCGGCTGCGGCAGGGCGGCGAGGAGGGGGCGGCAGGGCGGCCGAGGGCCTGGGGGCTTCCCCAGGGGCTCCTCCCTGAGGGCACCCAGCATGGAGGCCGGCGCCCTCGGGTGCTCTGGGTGGGGGGAGGCACTGGGCCGGGAGCAGGGGCCGCTGGCAGCCGCCCTGGGTCTCCCCGGAGAGGCCCGGAACCCACGCCTGCCCAGACAATGCCCCTCTGATTGGCAGCCCCGGCCAGGGCAGGTCAGCTCTCGGCCAAGGCCACAGCGTCCAGCCCCCACGCGCGGGGGAGAACCAGGCCCGTCCCTGCCCAGCCCCTGGGCCGGGGAGAATCCTCGCAGGCTGCCAGAGGCCAGGGGTGACCGAGACGGGGGGGCACAGGCCCTGGCCAGGGACACATGTCAGGCTGGACGTCAGGCGCAGGGTGTGGGTGGCCGGTCCCGCGCGTGGACGCATTCTGGGGAGCCTCCGCTTCTGCGCGGAGGCGGCAGGGGCGGTATGGGGGGAGGAGGCGTGGCTGGCTCGGGGAGACACCCGGTTCCTCTTGACCACCTCCTCCTTTTTCATTCCTCGGGTAGCACCTGCCCCCCTTTGAAATTATACATTGACTTGTTTGTCTATGTATTTTGTTCAGTCTGCAGCCCCAGCAATGCTTATGGGTTATTTCTTAGGAGCGGAGAGAGAGGGGGTCACAGAACCCATGATCACGTCCAGGGGCCCCCTGGGGGCCCCTACGGTGGAAGCAGTAGGTCCACCTGGCTGCCCAGGAATCCAGGGCAGTGCGGGCACGGGTGGCTTGGGGCACCGCTGAGCAGGGTCATCGGCCAGGCACGCCTGGGCACTAGGGCAGCTGTTGGGTCCCTCCTTGGGCCGGGCCACGCCCCCGCTGTTCACACCTGGCTGTGCCCCTGGCCCCGGCGCCCAGGTGGGTGGCCTGCAGGTGTGGGCAGGTGAATGGTGGAGGTGGCGCCAGTGCCCGGCACTTGGGGACCGCGTGGCCCGCAGATCCGCCGACGCCCCCGCCGCGGGTCACCCGCCGCTCACCGCCCCACAGCCCAAGCCGCCACCCCGCAGCGCCCTGGGGACCGGGCGCCCCGCCGCCCCCCGACCGCCCGCCGCAGCACGGGTCGCCAGGCCCGGCCCGCACGCTCGGCGCAGACACCGCCCGCGGCCCCGCCCCGGCCCGCCCCAGCCGAGCGCGGGACCTTTATAGGGGGCGCCCGCTGCGCGCAGCCAAGTCGGTGCCGCCGCGCTCCAGCCGCCCGCCGCGGCCGCCGCCTCTGCGATCGCCATGGGTCCTCGGGGGCCGGGGCCGCTGTGGCCGCTGCCCTGGGGGGCCCTGGCTTGGGTCGTGGGCTTCGTGGGCGCCGCCGAGCCCGCGCAGGGTGAGTGGGGCGGCGGGCTTGGCGGGCCACCCACGTGGGCCCGCAAGGAATGCGCCCCGGGGGCTGCTGGGGGGCGTCTGGTGGGGCACAGGTTGAACGCCCCCCAGGGAGGGGGCGCCCCCTGGCCTCAGGGGCCTGAAGGGGGTCACCAGGTGGGCGGAGCAGGGGTCTCCCCGAGTATCAGCGACAGTGATAAGGACGGCTGGCGTTTATTGAGCGCTTAGTGTGTACATCTCCTTTCTGGAACGGGAGAACAGCCCAGTAGAGTGGCTTCAAGTGGGGAAACTGAGGCACAGAGCCAAACAGCTTGCCAGTGGCAGCCAGGACTGGAGCCGGCCGCCCAGGACTGCGACCCCGGGCCCTGGGCCTCCCCGGGGCTTGGCTCTTTCCGGGGCCTGGCAGAGGCCGACTGTGGGTGGGGGGTGCCGCCCGAGGAACACCCACACTCCCAGCCTCAGTTTCCCCTTTTGAAAGGGGGCAGCATGTAGCCCCGGGTTCCAGGAGCTCACCCCAGGAAGTGCTCAGCCCAGTGCCCAGGGGCCAGCGACCGCTCAGGGATGGGGGGCCGGGGCCCTCCCGCCCCCAGCCGGGGGTGGACCGCTGACGGCCCCCTGACCCCCTTGGCCCGGCCGCCCCACCCCGGCTGCACGCCGTGTGGACCGGAGCCCCTTCCCCGAAGGCCGCGTCCCCGGGGAGACAGTGAGCTCATGCAGAGAGAATGTTCCCAAGTTGGAGTGAGTAAGAGGCGGGCGGCGGGCGGGGGGGCGCCGGCAGAGAGGGGCCGCGTGCCCTGCGGTGCCGTCCAGGCGAGCGCCGCCGCCCGGGGCCCGCGCCCCCGCCAGGTCCGCTCCCGGGGTCTGCCCAGTTGGGAGGATGCCAGGCCTGGGGCCCGGAGGAGGGGGAGACGGAGCAGGGTGTCTCCGTGTTGGGGAGGGGGGCCCAGTGAAGAGGAGGGGTTCCCAAGGGACCTGGAGCCGCAGCCCCTCCCCACCACCCCTCCGCAATTACCGAGCGCCTACTGCGTGCAGGCCTCTGGGGCAGGAGCCAGGCAGAAGGGCCCAGCTGTCCCCCCGGGAGGCCGGATGGGCCCCTCCAGCCTGGCAGAACCCGGCCCTCGCCCGCAGGAGGGGTCTGCTGGCTCCAGCAGGGCCGAGAGCCCACCTGCAACCTGGTGCTGAGGACCGACGTGAGCCGGGCCGAGTGCTGCGCCTCGGGCAGCCTGGACACCGCCTGGTCCAACCTCACCCAGCCTGGAAACAAGATCAGCCTCCTCGGCTTCCTGGGCCTGGTGCACTGCCTGCCCTGCAGAGGTGAGGCCCCGCCCTATCGAGTGAGACCACGCCCACACAGCAGTGAGGCCCCGCCCCATAGTGCTGAGGCCCCGCCCCATACAGAGATGAGGCCCCGCCCCCATAGAGGTAAAACCCCGCCCCATAGAGATGAGGCTCCGCCCCTATGGGAGAGACCATGCCCCATACAGAGGTGAGGTCCCGCCCCCATAGAGGTGAGACCACGCCCCTTGCAGAGGAGACACCCCAACCTCTACCCTGCAGGGGTGACACCCTGGCTCCGGTGAGGAGCGCATTCTGCCCAGCACCAACAGAGACCACTGGGTGTGGGCGCGGGTGGTGAGCTCCCCGGCAGGGGGGTATGCAAGAGGAGGTGGAGGCTTTCAGTCTCGGAGGCGTGGGGCACTTCCCGGGTCCCGAGTCCCCTAAATGGAAGGGAACACAGTGTGGCTCCTGGCCCCTCAGCCTTTCCCGGGCGGCCCCGCCCACTGCAGCCCACCTGTCGGAGGGGGGCTTGGCTCACCCCTAACCCCTGCTGGCCTTTCAGGTTTGTGGCCCCACACTCGGGGTTCCCAAACGGCCACACTGGGACCCTTAACTGCAGGTGCCAGGGGGCTGTGGTGAGCCTCCCCCAGCAGACTGGGCGCTCCAGCGGGCAGGGCGAATAAAGGCATTGTTTGCCCTCGAGGAGGGGTCGGGGGGGGGGCCCTCCCGGCCCTCCGTGGTCAGGGCTGAGCCTGCCAGGGCCCAGCGGAGGGCACTGGGGCACTGCCTGAAGTAGGCGGACACTGGAGCTGGGGTGTTGGGGGGTGATTAGGAGTTTGCCAGCCAGAGAAAGTATTGGGGGCGAGCACTAGCAGAGACCATGGAGTGAGGTCCCGTCCTGACAGGTGGGACCAGAGCAGGAAGGTCAAAGTCACGGGACGCACCCAAAAGCCAAGCTGAGGAGCCGGGCTGGCCGCTGGGGTGTGGCTAATGGCAGCTCGGCCTGGCTGGGTGGTCCTCGATTCCCAGCTCCCCCCCCGGCCCCCCCCCCCCCCAGCTCCTGGGAGGACACACTTCAGGAAGGGCCTGGCCGGGACCCTCCTCCCCCAGCATCTGGCGCTCAGAGCCTCCCACTTCCGTTCCCGCTTGCGTGACGCTGCCAGGGCGGAGCGATTCCAGATGTGCGGGGGCGGGCGCGGGCCCAGGTGCGGCGCACATGCCCGGCGCGCGCAGGGGCCCGGGGCTGGGCTGCCGGTTCTGGCCTTTCTCTTAGGCGCACCCCCTCACTCTGCCCCAAGTGGTGGGTGCCCCCCGTTAGCCCCACTATACTCACGGGGAAACTGAGGCTGGGGTGCACACCCAGCAGCCCGGGTCGAGGGGATGCTCTGGACCCCGCGCTCACCTCTGTGACAGGCCTCAGTTTCTCCGGCTGTACAGCGGGTCTCGCCTGGGGGGATTATGTTCTGTCCAGGGCTCAGGACAGGCCTGGGAGGCGGGGCGAGGCGGGGACTCCAGGGCGCTTTCCCTTGCCCGGCCTCAGTCTCCCCGCCTGGGCAATGGGGCTAGGGAACCCCCGGTTTGGACAGGACAGGGGGGCCCCCTTCCCAAGGCACCAGGAGCCGGCGCCCGCCCTCGCCGATGCAGCCTCCGGGCTGGCGGAGCAGAACTGCCCGCCCCCCCACCCACCCCGGCCCCGGACCGGCGGCGCGCCCCGCCGCCTTCCGGGAAACGCGCCGGCAGCAGGGAGCCGACGTCAGCCGAGCGGGTGGCCCAGTGCGGGGGGCGGGACAGGCGCGGGCAGCCAGGTCCCGCCCAGGCCCACCCTGGGCCCCGCCTCCCGGCAAGCCCCCAGCCCCCGACGCAGCCCCGCCGCCGGGACCCCCGGCGGACCCCCGCCCCAGACTCGCACCGCGCCCCGCGCACGCTCCGACTGCGGACCGGCCCTCGAGGCCGGGCGGAGTCCCGACTGCCGACGGCGGGGACGGGGGCCGTGGCGCGCGGGCTCCGGGAGCGCCCCCCGACCCGCGCCCGGGCCCACGCGCGTGTCCTGTGCCCGCAGATTCCTGCGAGGGCGTGGAGTGCGGCCCGGGCAAGGCGTGCCGCATGCTGGGGGGCCGCCCGCGCTGCGAGTGCGCCCCCGACTGCGCGGGGCTCCCGGCGCGCCTGCAGGTCTGCGGCTCGGACGGCGCCACCTACCGCGACGAGTGCGAGCTGCGCGCCGCGCGCTGCCGCGGCCACCCGGACCTGCGCGTCATGTACCGAGGCGGCTGCCGCAGTGCGTGGGGGCGGGGCCTGCGGGGCGGGGCGGGGCCGGCGGGGCGGGGCCACCCAGACAGCGCGTCATGTACCGAGGCGGCTGCCGCAGCGCGTGGGGGCGGGGCCTGCGGGGCGGGGCGGGGCCTGCGGGGCGGGGCCACCCAGACAGCGCTTCCTGTACCGAGGCGGCTGCCGCAGTGCGTGGGGGCGGGGCCTGCGGGGCGGGGCCACCCAGACAGCGCTTCCTGTACCGAGGCGGCTGCCGCAGTGCGTGGGGGCGGGGCCTGCGGGGGCGGGGCCTGCGGGGCGGGGCCACCCAGACAGCGCTTCCTGTACCGAGGCGGCTGCCGCAGTGCGTGGGGGCGGGGCCTGCGGGGGCGGGGCCTGCGGGGCGGGGCCACCCAGACAGCGCTTCCTGTACCGAGGCGGCTGCCGCAGTGCGTGGGGGCGGGGCCTGCGGGGGCGGGGCCGGGGCGGGGCCTGCGGGGGCGGGGCCACCCAGACAGCGCTTCCTGTACCGAGGCGGCTGCCGCAGTGCGTGGGGGCGGGGCCTGCGGGGCGGGGCCACCCAGACCAATTCCTGCTGCCGCAGTACATGGGGGCGGGGGCTGGGGCGGGGCTGAGGGTGGGGTGGGGCGGGGCCATCCGGACCAGCGCTTCCTGTACTGAGACGGCTGCCGCAGTACGTGGGGGCGAGGCCGGGGCAGGGCCTGCGGGGGCGGGGCCAGTGAGGCGGGGCCACCCAGACCAGCGCTTCCTGTACCGAGGCGGCTGCCGCAGCACGTGGGGGCGGGGCCGGGGGCGGGGCGTGTGGGTGGGGCCGCTGAGACCGCTTCCTACTGCCACAGTACATGGGGGAGGGGCCGGGGAGCGTGCAGGGGGCGGGGCCTGCGGGGCCACCCAAACCAGCCCTTCCTGTACCGAGGCGGCTGCTGCAGTGCGTGGGGGCGGGGCATGCAAGGGGCGTGGCCTATGGGGCGGGGCCACCCGGACCTGCGCTTCCTGTACCGGGATGGTTGCTGCAGCGCCTGGGGGCGGGGCCTTCCGGAGGGCGGGGCCACCCAGACGTGCGCAGCTTGTACCGAGGCGGCTGCCGCAGTGCGTGGGGGCGGGGCTTCGGGGCGGGGCCTGCAGGAGGGCGGAGCCACCCGGACCTGCAGGTCGCGCACCGAAGCGGCTGCGGCAGCTCCGGGGGCGGGGGCGGCACCTGCCCTTCGTTACCGAGGCCGCTGCGGCAGCCCGTGGGGGCGGAGCCTGGCTTGGGGCGCGGCGGGGGCGGGCGCCGCTGACCTGTCCCGCCCGCCCCCGCAGAGTCGTGCGCGCACGTGGTGTGCCCGCGGCCGCAGTCGTGCGTGGTGGACCAGACGGGCAGCGCGCACTGCGTGGTGTGTCGCGCGGCGCCGTGCCCCGCGCCGCTCGGGCCCGGCCAGGCGCTGTGCGGGAACAACAACGTCACCTACGTGTCCTCGTGCCACCTGCGCCAGGCCACCTGCTTCCTGGGCCGCTCCATCGGCGTGCGCCACGCGGGCAGCTGCGCAGGTGCGGGCGAGGCGCGGCGACCCGGGCGGGGGGCGCGGGCCTGGCGGGCCGGGCGCCGGCGGGGGCTCAGTCCTGCCCCGTCCCCGTTTCTCCCCGCAGGCTCCCCGCAGCTGCCGGAAGCGGAGTCCGAGGAGGAGAACTTCCTCTGAGCCCCGGGCGGGCTGGGCCTGGCGTGCCACCCCCTCCCCGTCTTATTTATTGCCCCGCAGTCTAATTTATGTCCCATGGACACTTCCCAGACCCTGACCAGGGCCGCGTGGGGGGCGAGGCCCCCTGACCCAACCTTGGAAGGAGTGAGGCCTGGGAGGGCCTCTGAGCATCAGGAGCCCCAGGCGGTTACTTGCCTCCACCTCCCCCGGGGGCGCTGGGAACCCCTTGTTGGGGAGTGCACGGAGGCGAGGCTGGCTCCCCCATCGCAGGCCTTCTAGAACGAGCGGACTCAGCCCTGGTCCCGGCCTGGGGGTGTACAGAGGGGGCCTCCGGACACGGCCTCTGGCCCCCACGAGCCAAGTTCCTGGTTCTTGCTTTCCACGCTGCATCCATTTCCCCCGTGACCCTGAAAAACGCCCCGTGGACCCCCGGGTGGGCTGCCGCCTGCCCAGTGAGGCCCCTGGGTGGACCCCTGGCCCCTGGCCCCGCATGGCCAGCCCCCACAGAACTTCACAGACCCTTTCACTAGAACCTCCTCGCCCACCAGCCCAGGGGGCTTCAGCCCTGGTACCCCCGAGACTGCTCACCCCCGTCTAAGCGGACGGTAGCCCCGATATCACCTACTTTTGCCTGCGTGAAGATCAGATGGGGAGGGGGCAGAGACCCAGTGGGGAAGGAACCAGCTCCCCCAGTCGGGTGAGAGTGCGGGGAGTTCCATTTCCCTCTTCTCCCACCCCCACAAGTGCCTTGTGTCCCCCCAGGCTCGCAGCAGGGCACGCTTCCCCCACCCCAGGGTCCCGCCTTGCCGAAGAAATAAAGTCTTTAAAAAGCCACCTTGGGGCGGCCAGGCCCCGGTTTGCCTCCTTTCTCTGAGCCTCTGTGCCACCTCTCTTTGGCTGGGGACTTTCTACCTTGGGACCTGGGTGCTCTCAGGGGGTGAGTAGGAGCCCTGGGTGACACAGGTGCAAGGCCGTGGGTGGCCATGACCCACCTCGGGGCAGTGGGCAGCAAAGAGGGAGGGGAAGGGAGAGAGAAGAGCTTTGTGGGGTGGGGGCTGCTGGCCGCGTGCACCTGCCATGGTGCTAGCACTTCTCAGGACAGGGAGGCTCGATTCAATCCCAGCCAGGGGACAGGGAGGGCCCCCGGGGGGCGTGGGGGAGCCCCCGCCCGGTGTCCCTGCCTGTACAGCTGGAGGGGGGAGGGGCGCAAGCACCTGGTGGGCTGGGAGGTGGGGCGGGTAGAGCCAGAGGGTCCTGGGCATGGAAAGGGGCTGTGCGGCTGGCTCCCGTCTCAGGTGGTCCCTCTGGGAAATGCAGCGACAAGGGACCCGACTCCACAGGTGGAGGGGGGCGGGTGGGGGCAGGCGAGCGCGCCGAGGGTCCCGGGGCGCCCGTGCTCCTGGAGCCGACCCCAGAGGCCAGCGGAGGCGTGGTCAGTTAACGCTTTATTCTCTCCGCTTCGGCCCTTGTTTTCAGCGCTTGGAACTGGCAACCCCCCTTCCCCCCCCAGCTTCCCTGGGCTCTGGGGCCCCCTGCCCCAGCCACGGAAGGCTCCAGGCTGGAGCCGGTGGGTGTCATTTGCAGGCCCCGCAAGGCTGTGGTTCAGGCGGCAGCCCCCGAGGGGGCCCCCGGGCGGCCGGGCGGGGGGCCGGGGCGGCGCCGAACCACGTCCCAGATCCAGGACACGAAGGCGGACACCTGTGTGTACACGTCGGGCGTCTTGGGGTCCCCACACCACAGGCCCGAGAAGGAGACGAGGCCGTGGGCGCGGCTCCCACACACGAGGGGGCCCCCCGAGTCGGCCTGCGGGTGGAGAGGAGGGTGAGGTCAGGGCCGCGCTCCGGCCGCCGTTTCCCCAAAGAAGCTTCCCCTCGAGCCTGATCCCGGCCCTCCCCGTGTAAACCGTCCGCGGCGCCCTCTGGTGCAAAGACTAAAGTCGCCCGCCTCTGCCTTCAAGGCCTTGAGCTCCTACCCCCCCCCCCCGCCCCCCCCTTCTCTGGCTGGGTTCCAGCCACAGCAGGCTCCTCGTGCTCCCGGAGAGAAACAAGCGCACGGCGGCCCCTGGGCCTTTGCATCTCCTCGAGAGCTGCTACCACCCCCTCCTGGGCGGTGCTCGTATAACGAGCTCCCGGCGCCACGCAGGACCTGCGTGGACATGCCGGCGGCTCCTCGGGCCCCCACCCCGGGACGGGGAGGACGCGGGGCGAGGCCCTCACCGAGCAGAAGCCGCGGCGCCGGCGGTCCACGCTGCGGGTGCAGAGCACGGCGGGGCCCAGCCGGCCGCCCCAGGAGCCGTTGCAGACGTCCGTGTCCAGCACGCGGACCTCGGCCTCCATCAGCCCCGGTGGCGGCTCCTCGAAGTCCGACAGGGCGCCCCAGCCGTCCACTCGGCACCGCGCCCCGGCCCGCGGCGGGCGGGCGCCCCTGCGCGGCAGCCCCAGCAGCCCCACCGCCGGGCCCAGCGCGGCCGAGGCGTTCAGCTGCGGGGAAGGCGCGCGCTCAGGGCCGCTCCCACGCCTGCTGCTGCCTCGGTTTACCCACCGGGGGCGCCTGGCCTCTCCCAGCCTCCTCGGCCTCCCGGGGGAAAGTCGGCCCCCCAGTCCCTCCCACCGGCCGGGCCAGGCCTCGGGGCGGGGGGCTCTGCCCCCCACTCGTGCCACGTCCGCTGCCCGGGGGCCCCTTCTAGCCCCTCTCCTTCCCTGCTCTAAACCCCTCTGGGGCAAAACCTCAGCCCCAGGCCCACCCCCCAAGGCCCCCTGCCCCGGGGCCCTGAGACCCTCAGCGTCCTCGCCTGCCCCCACCCCGCTCCCCCACCCTTGTCACTGCCCTTCCTAGAGGGACCACCCGAGGTGCAGAGCCCCCGGGATCCTGCCGTGCAGCCCCGTGGGCCTCCTGGACCCCTGCCTCGGTTTCCCCGTCTGTGCGACTTGCCAGGCGGACCAGAGCAGCAGGTGCCCATTCCTTGGGCACCCCCGCCGGAACGCCTGTCAGCCTCCAGGTCCCTCAGCTCAGACACCACCTCCTCCAGGAAGCCTTCCTGGACCCCCGGGGCGGGAGCTTCCTCCAGGCTCCCACGTGCCCCCGTCAAGGCAGGTCTACCCGTCTGCCACCTCCTTAGACTGGGGGGCTCGGTGGGTTGGCATGGGGCTGGCACGTTCACAGCATGCCCTCACGCATCCAGCTGGTGCTCAAACTCCGTGTCCTTGGGCCTCCTGGGGCCCCTGCCTCGGTTTCTCCATCTGTGTGATGAGCCAGGCAGACCAGAGCAGTGGTGCCAGGCTCCAGCTCTGCCCATGCAGCCCAGGCGCTGGCGTGCGCGCCCTCTCGATTTCGCCGAGGCGGTGCCACACCCAGACCCTCCGTGCCACGGGGGCCACTTCTGCCAGGCCAGTGTCTCCCACTGTGATTTCTCCCACGTGTAGGGGGCAGGGCTCCCTCTAAAACAGAGGCCTCTGGGAAGTGGGCACGGCCCAGTGGTTAGGGCGTCCGCCTACCACATGGGAGGTCCAGGGTTCAAACCCCGGGCCTCCTTGACCCGTGTGGAGCTGGCCCATGCGCAGTGCTGATGCGCGCAAGGAGTGCCCTGCCACACAGGGGTGTCCCCCAAGTAGAGGAGCCCCACGCGCAAGGAGTGCGCTCCATAAGGAGAGCTGCCCAGCGCGAAAGAAAGCGCAGCCTGCCCAGGAATGGAGCCGCACACACGGAGAGCTGACACAGCAAGATGACGTAACAAAAAAGATACAGATTCCCAGCGCTGCCTGATAATGCAAGCAGACACAGAAGAAACATAGCGAATGGACTCAGAGAGCAGACTACGGCGGGGAGGGGGGAAGGGGAGAGAAATACATAAAAAATAAATGTTAAGAAAAAATAAGTGAAACAGAGTTCCCAAGGGGTGCCTGGAAGCACCAGGAAGGGCCAGAAGGGTCCAGAAGGTTCCGAAACGGGCTCTTAAGCCCCAGAGTGGGGATCCGGCCTTTTTCGGGATTTTAGGTTCTCGTGCCTTCCTTCAGCGTAAGTATCGAGCTCCTGCTGTGTGCCAGGCGTTGACAGGCCGTGAACGGGGCACCAGCCCCTGCCCGGGAACCAGACAACAGCCAAAGGGAGGAGGAAGCAACAAGGGCACCGGCTGGTGCTGGCAGAGCAGGGATGGGGCGCGGGGGCAGGCTGCCGGCTGAGCGGGGCCGGGACCTCGCGTGGGAGGGCGACGCTGGCGCAGCCGTGGCGGGGAGGAAGCCAGCCGAGCGTCCGGGGACAGTGGCGGGGCCGGCCCGCGGGGCGCGCAGGTGCAGGTGGCTCGAGCCGGGCCGCGTGGGAGGGTGGGAGCCGTGGAGAGCTCCGGGCAGGGGAGGGTCGTGCTGTTCCGAGAGCAGACAGCCGTGCGGGGTGCCCGGCCAACGCGGAGCCCGCCGCCGCCCCGCCGCCACCCTGCCGCCCGCCCCGCTCACCCGCAGCAGGCAGATGTCGTTGCTGTGGGTCTCGGGCTGGTAGTCGGGGTGGCTGACGGCGGCGGCGATGCCCAGCACCTGCTGGGTGGGTTCCGGGCTGCGCAGGGCGTGGGCCCCCAGCACCACCAGGCCCGTGAGGGGGTCCCTGCAGGGGCACGGGGGCGGGATGGGGCGGGGGCCGCCCGTCGTGGACTCAGCCCTCCCGTCTGCGAGGCGGGGGCGCGGCCGATCGGGGGACCCCGTGGTGGGCGGCACGTTGCCCGCTGCCGTTCCCGCATCAGCGCGACGGGACGACGTCGTGCTACGAATGGCCACAGGACGCCAGGAGGCCCCCGCCACGCCAGCGGACCCTCCCGCGTCCTGGCGCGGACGGCGGTCACTTCGAGCCTAACGGTCACCTCGACACGCCCAGTAGGACGGGCGGCGTTGAATGCCCTTGCCCTCATCGCGGCTGCTCCCGGCGTTCCTCTCTGCCGCCCGCGCCGTCCCCTCCCGTCCCGGGCCGCACGCCGGGGGCCCGCGGGCTCACCTGTTGCTGAAGCAGTGGGCGGCCGAGACCACCCAGCGGGCGCGCAGCAGGAAGCCGCCGCAGTGGTGCTGGCCCTCGAAGCGCACGGACGCCATGTAGGGCCGCGAGTGGGGGGCCACCTCGCGACCCCCGATGATGCGGGCCCCCCAGGAGCCTGCGGGCGCGGGGGCGGCGTCAGGGGTGCGGCGGGCGGGAGCACGGGGGGGTGAGCGCAGAGAGGAGGGAGAGACGGGGAGACAGAGACGAGGAGACAGAGACGCAGAGAGACAGGGAGCTAGAGAGACGCGGAGAGACACAGCGGGAGAGGAAGGGGGGGAGAAGCGAGGCAAGCCCCCGCATGTGTGGGGAGGGGGCTTGGACCCAGGAACCCTGGGCCTGCGCCCGGCTGAGCCCAGCTGAGCCGCCTCTCCCGGCAGCCAGCAAGGGGCTGCACAGGCGGGTGCCGGGGTGGGAGTCCCGGGGTGCCCAGGAGGGGGGCCGGGCAGGGGCTCCAGGGGGCCTCACCGGGGCTCTTCACGGGCAGCACGAGGGCAGCGGCGGCTGTGGTCAGCAGCAGGCGGGCCCAGCCGCCCTCCCGGCGCCCCATGGCCTGTCGCCCGCGCGTCTCCGCGGGTCTGCGGGCCCTGCCCCGCCCCCACCCAACGGCCAAAAGGGGGAAGCGGCCGCAGCCTGTGGTCGGAAGCCCCCCAGGGCCGAGCCGGGTGTTTCTGGGAAACCGACGACTCCAACCGTCCGGGCTCTCGTGCTGTCGTGGCGGTGACTGTAACTGCACAAGGTCCAGGAAGGGGACGGGGGGTGATGGGGGGCCCTGGCGGGCAGCTCCCGGCCGGGAAGTGCTGGCCCCGCTGCCTCCCCTGCCCCAGCCCACCCACAGGGCGGCGGCCAGGTCTAAGTGCGTGTGAGCATCCCGCAGCAGCGGCACACAGTTGGCACTCAATAAGTGCCCACAGCTGTCCCGGGGGGCGGCGGCTCTCCAGTGCCCTGCAGGAGCCTCATGCCCCTTGAGCCTCGGTTTCCCCACCTGCAGCCCCAGCGCTAGTCTCAGGGCTCTGAGGACTCCCAGTAAGCTCGACATCTGTTACCGCTTTAGGCGTATTTATTGAGCACCCACTGTATACCAGGCCCTGTGGCCCTGACCTTCTCAGCGGGGCACGTGCTACGCCTCGGCGTCTTTGCCGCAACTGGGCATTTTGTTTCTGGCAAAGGGCTGAAGGCGGCGGCACGGGGTGGCGCGGGCACGGGCTGTCGGCGGCGCCCTGCGCCGCACGCGCTCAGGGACAGCCCCTGGGGCTGCGAGCCTGGCCATGGCCCTCCCACGTTTGCCGCTTTCCATGGTGTGAACATCCCCCCTGCTGCCGATTTCGGTTTGCCACGGTGAACGTGGAGTCGAGCCGGCTCCTGGGCACCACCGGTCAGCAGAGCCACTGAGCTGTCATCATGGAAACGGGCCTGCGAGCGCCCCAGCCGGGAGCTTGGGTGGTCTGGCAGTCAGGGAAGGCTTCCTGGAGGAGGCAGCTCCCATCTGACGCAGGGGTGAGATGCAGAGGGAGGCCTAGGGTGCCGGGCAGGGGGGTCAGCAGTGCAGACGCCGGCGCCCCCGACCGATCTGGGGTCACGGCTGAATGAAGCAGGGCTCTGTGACCCAGGTGCTCCAAGGACCATTCAGGGACTCAGATGGGGGTGGAGAGCAGGGGTTCTCCTGAGGGTCCGGGGAGCCACGGGGGCGTCACAGCAGGGGGGAGCGGCCAAGCCTTAGCACGTGAGGAAACACGCGTGGGAGGCGCGGCGGGGGGAAAAGCTTTATTGGTGGCCGTCAAAAGTGCTGCAGCACGTCTCGGATCCAGGACACGAAGGTGGAGACGCGGGTGTAGACATCGGGGAAGTGGGGGTCCCCGCACAGCGAGGAGGAGAAGGACACCAGGCCCTGCAGCCGGCCCCTGCAGAGGAGGGGGCCCCCCGAATCACCCTGCGGGGTGGACAGAGGGCAGTGGGTGCCCCGGCCGCAGGGTCAGGCGCTCAGGGTGGGGGGTCTGGGACTGGCGGCCTGTGGAATTGGGGGGCTGCTGGGTCGGGCGCTCAGGGTGGGGGGTCTGGGACTGGCGGCCTGTGGAATTGGGGGGCTGCTGGGTCGGGCGCTCAGGGTGGGGGGTCTG
Source organism: Dasypus novemcinctus (assembly GCF_030445035.2). Taxonomy (NCBI): domain Eukaryota; kingdom Metazoa; phylum Chordata; class Mammalia; order Cingulata; family Dasypodidae; genus Dasypus; species Dasypus novemcinctus. The sequence goes on along the minus strand of NC_080691.1, from coordinate 83,941,174 downwards.
GGACTGGCGGCCTGTGGAATTGGGGGGCTGCTGGGTCGTGCGCTCAGGGTGGAGGGTCTGGGGTGGGGCGCTCCGGGGGCAGGGCTGTGGGCTCCGGGGTGGGTGGTGTCAGGGGCTCTCGGGCACGGCCGCGGCTCCGCGGGCTCACCGCGCACACGCCCCGGAGGCCCCCGGCGTCCGCCGAGGCGCAGAGCATGTCGCGCGTCAGGGCGCCCCTCCACGAGGCGTTGCAGGCGTCCCGGGCCCGGATGACCACGGCGGCCTCCATCAGGGCTGCCGGCCGCGTGTGCCGGCCCGTGGTGTCGCCCCAGCCCGTCACGTGGCACAGCAGCCCCGGGCGCAGCGCGCGGTTCCGGCCCGGCAAGCCGATGGGGCGGACCGCGGGGGTGAGCCGCGCCGAGGCGTTGAGCTGGGGGGGAGGCGAGGGGGAGAGGCAGGGGAGGGGGCGGAGGGCAAAGGCGGAAACGGTGACGTGGCTGGGACGGTGGCAGCTCGTGGCCGGGTGGCGCCCAGGAGCCCCTCTGCCCTCAGGGCCTCGGCGCGGAGGGGGCGCAGCCGCCGCCCTGCGCCCCCGCGCGCCCCCTCCGCCCCCGCGCCCCCTGCGCCCCCGCGCCCCCTCCGCCGCGCGCCCCCCACCTTGAGCAGCTGCAGGTCGTGGGTGTCCCTCTGCGCGTCGTACAGCGGGTAGGGCACGGCGCGCGCCAGGGCGAAGGCCTGCTGGGTGGGCTCGGGGGCGCGCAGGCCGTGGGCGCCCAGGACCACGCGGAAGGCGCCGAGGTTCCTGCGCGGGAGGCGGGTCAGCGCCGCGGCTGGAGCGCCCCGGTCCGCAGCCCGCCCGGGCGGCCCCGGCGCTCACCCCGCCACCTCGCAGTGCGCGGCCGTCAGCACCCAGCGCGCGCGCACCAGGACCCCGCCGCACACGTGCTCCCGGCCGCGCTGCAGCGACGCCACGTAGGGCCGCGAGTGCGGCGCCACCTCTCGGCCCCCCACGATCCCGCCTCGCAGCGTCCCTGGGGGGCAGAGCCGGGTGAGAGCGGGCGTGGCGCCCCCGCGCCCCCGCAGCACGCGCCTCCAGCCGCTGTGATCCACCAGCCCAGGGACCTCCGCTGGCTGCGTGGGCCGCCTCGCGCTCGTGGCCCAGAGCCACGCGGTTGATTCTCCCCGTTCTGGGGACCAGGGGCGCCCGGGGTGGAGTTGAGGCCCCGGGGCTCCTCCACCTGGGCAGCCCCGGGGGCGGCTCCTCCAACGCCCACCCTTGCTCTGAGGACCTGATGGCACCTGGACCCCCAGTCCAGGAGCCCCCAGGCCCCCATCTGACCGGCCCACAGAGCCCCCTTTGCTGTGGGGGCACAGCCGCAGGCTGCGGGGGTCTCTGGGGACCCCAGCCCTGCCCACCCCAGGGCCCCCCACCGGGCCTCATTTCACAGACACAGAAAGGGCCCCGTAGCCTCGCACGCCGGCTGCCCCTTCCACGTCGCTCGTTTCGCCTCCGTCTTCCTTGCGATTCTTACACACGGCCAAGTGCACTGGCCTCCGCGGTCAGCTGTGCAACGAGACCCCCGAGCACCAGGACGGCCATCCCAGGAGACCCCTCTGCCGCCGCTCACTCACCCCGGAAGGCGCCGCTGGCCTGAGACCTGACACGAGTTTTTCCTGTTCTAGAAACTTCACAGAATGGGATCTAACGGGCAGTGCCCTTCTGGGAAGGAGGGAGCGGGTTTTCCGCGCGGTCCCGCGGTCCCGGGTGAGAGGCCAGCAGCAGGCGACGGACCTCGAGGGGCGCGGCGTGGGCCCCCGACATGAGAGCACGGGCGGGGGGCTCGAGCCAGAGGTCGGACGGGAACGAGGCGGGGGGGGGGGGGGCTGGCGGCTCCACTTCTCGCCCTCCCGGCGGGCTGCACGGAGGCCCCGTGTGTGAAAGTTCACGGAGCTGAGAGCGTACAGTCCGTGTGGGGCGCGGCCACGGCCCCCAAAGGCGCCCCGGAACTGTGAATCTGCTCCCCCGCATGCCAGAGGGGCTCGGCTGATGGGATTACATTAGAGCCTGGAGTTGGGGGTGTAGCTCAGTGGCTGAGCGCCTGCTCCCCGAGTTCAGGGTCCTGGGTTCTATCCCTGGTACTTCCTAAAAATAAAGGAAGGAAAACACCCAACTCTCCTTGGGGAGCGGGTGTGGCTCAGTGGTTGAGCGCCTGCCTCCCAGGGATGAGATCCTGGGCTCTAATCCCCAGGACCTCCTAAAAAACAAAAAGCAAACACAAAAAGATTCTTGGGATGGGGGCGCTCCTGGATTGGGGGTCCGATGCCGCCACAGGTCCTCGGAGGAGGGTTCAGGAGGGTCAGGGTTGGGGGAGACCCCTGGGGGCTTCGCAGATGGAGGGGACCATGCCCTGGAAAAGGCCAGAGGGGCCTGTGCCCCTGGGGCCTTGGAGGAAGCGGCTCTGCGGCTCCTCGAGTTCAGCCCGGTGGGAACCGCTTTGGAGTCCGAGGGTCAGAGAATAAAGCTCCACGCCAGTGTGAGCTGTTGTAGCGGTTGGAGAAAACCCCTGCAGCCTCGAGAGGACGCTTAGAAGAAGGGAACCGGGGAAGCGGACTTGACCCAGTGGTTAGGGCGTCCGTCTACCACCTGGGAGGTCCACGATTCAAACCCCGGGCCTCCTTGACCCGTGTGGAGCTGGCGCATGCGCAGTGCTGATGCGCGCAAGGAGTGCCCTGCCACGCAGGGGTGTCCCCCGCACAGGGGAGCCCCACGTGCAAGGAGTGCGCCCCGTAAGGAGAGCCGCCCAGCGCAAAAGAAAGTGCAGCCTGCCCAGGAATGGCGCCGCACGCACGGAGAGCTGACACAACAAGATGACACAACAAAAAGAGACACAGATTCCCGTGCCATTGACAACAGCAGAAGCAGACAAAGAAGACGACGCAGCAAAAAGACACAGAGAACAGACAACTGGGGTGGGGGTGGGGAGGGGAGAGAAATAAATAAATCTTTTAAAAAAAGAAAGGAACTGGGGGTGTGAGGTGAAAGCTGTCCCCAGCACGCAGGCCCCTCCAGCCCCCACAGGCTCTGGGAGCAGCGGTGCCGGGTGGTGGCTCATCTTAAGGTGTTTTCTCAGAGACGACCTGGGGCTCCTCCACTGGGCGGCCGGCCTCCTCTGTCGACATTTGCTGAGCAACGGGTGGGACCCCCGGGTGGTCTGGTCAGCGTTAGGGGCCTCCGCTCCGGGGTCTGCTCCCCACTACCCAGCTGCGCTCTCAGAGGGGAGCACACACCCTGCGGGCTGATACGGGTCCTGCCTGCAGCTGCAGGTGTGGGAGCCCCTTTCTTCCCCGCAGCGGCCCGAGGACGTTGGTTTTATCCCCAAGTCGGTGGGGCCGCGAGGCAAAGAGCAGTTCAGCACCCTGGCCAGGGACACGCAGCGAGGACGAGGTGGGCTGGGGTCCACTCAGTGCCTCCGGGTCGGCTCCTGTCGCCGCAGCCAGCCGATCTACCCAGAGCGGCGGCCATTTCCTTCCTCTTTGGTGAATGGTTGTGAAACTTGAGTAACCGTTCTTCACTGGTGCAAATAACCAAGTCTCGGCCCCGAGAGGGGAGTCACATTGTGTGGGGTGGCACAGCACGGCACGGCACAGGGTCTCAAACCCAGAGGTCCCAGAATGCCCCTTTGAAACGGTCTCGGTTTTCTCTATCCTCAGATACGGTCAGAGCAGTCTCCACGGCAATGACAATGACCATAATCAAAGCTCGTTTCAATACCTTTGTTGTTGATTTTTTGGCGCTCTTTATATATTGAGAAGATTAACTCAATTGTGAATGTTCCTTTTACTAACTACTGGCTACAGAGGACACAGCCCCCCTTGGGAGTGAGTCTGGATTCCGATTATCCCATGGTGAGGAAGGAAACGGTCTGGACAGGCCAGAGCTGGGCAGCCCCACCGGTCCCCGGATGGTCCCCGACCCCCTTACCTGCGAAGGCAGGGGCTCCCAGGGCCACGGCGCAGGCCAGGAGGACGGCGGGGGTGGCGGCTCCTGGCATCCTGCTCCACAGGCTGCCGGAATGCCGGCCCGGCCCCCCGCTGGGATTATGAAGCGGGGAGGGGGGGCTCCCGCCCACGTCCGCTCGCCCCCTTTCGGGGCTTGTGAAATGCGAGGTTACGGCATCAGGGCTCCAGGCGGGGCTGCCTCAGAGGGGGCAGGGGGCCGAGCGGGGGAGAGCGGGGCGGGCCGGGGCCCCCCCGAGGAGCGGGTCACCACAGGACCCCCATTGCCCCTGCACTGCGGTGGTACTGTAGGCTCATGGGGCGTCTTGCATCTGGGGCTCGGGGCCCCGTGCACACACCCCTCGTTCCATCCCTGAGGCTCCAGGGCTGGTGCCGCCCAACCTGACAGATGAGGAAACTGAGGCACAGAGCCCCCGAGGAGCCCCCGGGGTCACCCAGTGGGCGGGACCCTGAGCACCTCCCTCGCTCTCTACGCAGGCCCCGCGGTAAAGAGGTGCAGGGTCAGAAACTGTGGCCCCGGGCCCAGGTCCCATCCGCTCCAGTCTGGAGCGGGGCGTGCAGTCGGGGCTCACTGCCCATCCCGGAGCAGGGCACACAGTGAGCGCTCGTCACCCGCCCTGGAGCGGGAAAGCAGTCCATTCCCACCACTCAGCTCGGAGTAGTGTATGCAGTTGGCATTTACTGCTCAGCCTGGGGCGAGTATGCAGTCGGTTTTTAAGATTCAATGGGAACGGGGTATACAGTTAGTGCTCACTACCCAGCCCAGAGTGGGGTTTGCAGTTGGCACTCACTGTCTACCCTGGAGCTGGGCATGCGTCGGTGCTCATGGCCCAGCCCTGAGCAGGGTATGCAGTCGGCGCTCATGGCCCAACCCTGAGCGGGGTATACAGTTGGGGTTCATGGCCCAGCCCTGAGCGGGGTATGCGGTCGGTGCTGGTGGCCCAGCCCTGAACCAGGCATGCAGTCGGTGCTCAGTAGGTGCGTGTCCCCTCCCAGCAGCCTGCGCGGCCGCTGAGGGCTCAGGTGTCCACGGGAGGATGGGGTGTCGGGACCCCTGAGAGTCCACAATGCTCCCAGCAGCCCCTGCAGGCCTGGGGGGCCCCGGGCTCTCGCTGGGACCCCGGCCCGGGTGCCTCGGTGTCCCAGGGGCCGCCGCTCGGGTGCGGAGGGGCGGGCCTTGGCGCCTCGCCCGGGAACGCCCGCAGGTGCCCGGACACGCGGGCCTGGACGCGGCCGTGGAGGTGGAGCAGCTCGCGGAGAGCGGCGTGTGCCTCGTGCCGAGGGGGGAGGATGCACGGGCAGAGCGGGGGGCCCGGGGCCCAGGCCAGCGGCCACCCCCGGCAGCCCCCCGGGGCTCCGGCCCCAGAGCCGTGTGGGCTCCTCTTGGGCCCCGAGGGGCGGGGGGCGGCGTGTGAGCCCCTCACGCAGGGCAGCCCCGAGCAGGCCCGCGCGCCCAAGGGGGAAAAAGGCAGGGGCGGGGGACTGGGACCGTCGCCCTGGCGTGAGCCCCCCGGGAGCCCCGCAGGAGAAGGCCTGGGGCAGCGGCTCGGCCTCCGGGGGGTCCCCGAGCTGCCCGGGAGACCCTGCCCCCGGCTTTGGGAGCCTCGGTCTCCCCCTTACGGCGCAGCTCCGGGGGAGCTTGTGGGAACGCGGCGAGGGCCGTGCCGTGGGCGCCCCTCTCCGGGCCTCCACTCGCCCGCTTAAAACCACAGATGGGTAGAAGCAGCAACTGTTCGCTCATTCATTCCACAGGCACTTATTGAGCACCTGCTGTGTGCTGCGCCGGGCACTGGGGCACGGCAGTGGACAGACAGAATCCTCGCGCTCGCCGGCGGTCACGCAAAGGAGAGGCGGGCGGGCTGCCCCGACAGTGAGTGACTGAAACCCGGCGTCAGAAGGACGAAGAGGCCCGAGAGCGGCCAGCGCCGGCGGGGGGTGGGTGCGCTGAAGGGGGTTCTTCCGGGGGGAGGGGGAGGCAGGTGCAAAGGCCGAGGGTCCGGACGGCAGGCAGAGGAGACGGGAGGCAAGAAACGGCTTGGCTAGGCGCAGGGCACTGGGGAGCCACGGCAGGCGTTGGAGTGTGGGCGGGCTGGGCCAGATGGCCCTGGTGAGAGCGCGGGGCGGTGGGCGACGAGGCCGCAGCTAGAGCCGGGCCTGGGGGAGGGCAGCGGGCGCCACTGAGGGTGGCGGGAGTGGGTTGGGGGGCCGCGGGGAGCCCGTGTGAGGCCGGCGGGGTGATTCCAGGGGCGGCCTGAGCTGAGGGGAGGCCTGGGGCAGGGCAGGGGTGCTGGCAGGATCAGGGGTGGCCAAGGAGGTGGGAGAAAGGGGCGTTGCCGTGGAAACCAGGGGCGGGAGGGGGCGGTGACAGCTCCGCCCACCTGGGGAGGGCCCCGCCCACCTGGGAGGGGTGGGGGGGGCTGGACCCTGAGGCAGTGAGGAGGTGGCAGAGGGCAGTGGGCGCCCGGGAGCGAGGAGGGCCAGCCCCCGCCCCGGCCCCTCGGTCCCCGCCTTGCCCCGCTCCGTGCCAGCGTCCCTGCCTGGCCCCGCCCACCGGGCACCCCTGCTGGAGGCGGCTCTGGCAGGTGCTGGGTGCTCCCTCCTGCCCTCGGGAGCCGCGGGGGCGACTTTGGCTTTTGTCCTGCGCGAGGCCTGGGCTGCAGGGGACGGGCTGGCCGGGGGCGCTCGCCGCGGCCTCCTCCACCGCCAGGCCTCCTCTGACTCCTTCTTAACACACCGCCCGCCCGCCCGCCTCATCCTTCAGTCGCTGGAGAGAAGCACGGCCTCCCAGGCGGGACTTTCGGGCCCCGGCGTGACACTTCCCTTTCCCGACGCCCTGTCCGGCTATTCTCGTTTCCTCCTCGTTGTTTCGGGGGTTTTTCGCACGTATTCTGGATCGGCGCTCAGACGGCCTGTGACGGCCGGGGCACAGAGACGAAACCGCTCTCGGCTCTTCCCGCTGGCCCAGCAGGGGCGCGCGCCAGGGCGGCCCCCTGCCCGGTGCTGTGAATAAAGTTTTCTCCGGGCGGGCCGCTCCGCTGTCGGCAGCCTGGGCCGCGTGCGCCGCCAAGGGCAGGGCTGGGCTGTTGCGACAGAGACCATCTGCCCGCAATGCCGAAAATATTTACTGTCTGGCCCTCTGTGGAAAAAGTTTGCCAAGCCACGAGCGAGTGTGTCCCGGGCCGTGTTCCGAGCCCTTTGCGCGCAGTCACCCAGGAAGCCCTCCCAGCAGTCCCGGGAGGCGGGGAAAGCCGCCCAGAGAGGCTCCTACCAGGGCCGGGGTCACACAGCAAGGTCGGAGCTGAGATGCGGCTGGAGCCAGGGCCCCTGCTGTTTGCCAGGATCGTTCTGGTTCTTTGAGGTTGACTAATCTATCTCAATTGTTTTCTCTTTTTCTCTAAAAAAAAATGCGAAAAGGAACGCACATTCTTTGGAAAAATGCAAATGAAAAAGTAGCGCCTTCCCACTGCTCTGGGTGCAGCTGCCGCAGCCTCCCGCGGCACCTGAGGTCACGGAGCACCCGCTGGGTGGGGCTGTTTCAGGGGGAGAAGCCCCCTCCAGGGGCCGGGGCCCGCATCTCCCTGGTGGATGGACGGGGCAGCCCCTCCCCTGGTCCCTTCTCGGTGGCTGCCACGACGACACGCGCGGCGAGCAGGGCACAGCTGGACTCGGGCACGCGGCCAGCCCTGCACCCGCCCCCAACGGGACCCCCGCCCGGCCCGGCCCCCCTCTGCGGCCAGCCCACCCGGCGTCTCCCGGCCGCACCACAAAGACCCCGGCTGGCCTCCGCCGGCGGCGGCTCATGCTTCTGGGGGCGCAGGTGGAGACGGGGCCCTGGGTGCCCGCCGCACCCACGTCCACTCAGCAGCAGGCCCTGCGGCCCCCGCTCAGTGCGCCCGGCGTCCACCTGCCTCCCGCCCACCCCCGCCCGTCCAGCGCCCCGCGTGGCTCTCCTAGCCCGTGTCCCGCCCGGCGGCCCGAGGGGCCCTTGCGAATGTGAACTGTGCTGGCCGCTGCCCTGCGCTGAACTGGCTGTGGCTCCCCAGTGCCCTCAGGACAAGGCCTGAGCTCGCCGCGTCTCCACCCCTCGCTCGGGCCACGTCCCCGGGGCTGGTCAGCCCTTCCTGCCGGGGTCACAGGGGGCACCAGCAGGCCCGGCCCAGTGGCGATTATGCCCTCAAGCATGCCAAGCCCCTTCCCACCCGCGCGGCTCTCCACTCCCCCCCACTTCTCCCAGGCAGGCCTCCGGGGTGCTCCCGGGTGCCGGGGCCTCCGCGGGCCTCGCCCCCGCCCACCGGTGCGCAGCCTGCGGGGCTGCCCGGCCTGGACCGGGGCTGGGGGTCCGCGGGCCTCGAGAACCCGCCTGACCCCCGCACGCACCCTGGGCGCGGGGCGGGGCCGGGGGCGCTGCGGGGCGGGCGGCGGCCGGCAGGAGGCGCAGCGCGGGCTCCCGGCGCGGGGAGGCGGGAGGGGCGCGGGGCGGGGAGGGGCGCGAGAGGGAGACGCGGCGGCGGCGACGCGCGCCGAGCCCACCCCCCGCCCGCCGCCGCCCGGACAATAAACAGCCGCGCGCGGGGCGATGCCCGAGCCGGTGCCGCCGCCCCCGCGCCGCGCAGCCCGGGCCGCCAGGCCGTAGCCCGCCGGGGCCCGCGCCCGCCCCCGCGCCGCACCGCGACCCACCGGACCCGGCGGGGCCATGGAGTGAGTAGCCGCGCGCGGGGGCCGGGGCCGGGGCGGGGCCCCCGTTCCCGCCCCGCTCCGGGGGCGTCGCGGCTGCCGCGGGGCTCGGGAGGCGGCCGGGGGCGGACCCCGCGCGGCTGCGGAGGGGACCGCGCTGGGCCGCGCCTGCCCCCGGCCTCCCGGAGCCCGCACCCGCGGCCGATGCGCGGAGGGGCCCCGGCGGGCGCGGCTGCCGAGCGGGAGGCCCGTGTCCCCGCCCGCGCCCCTGGGCCACCTGTGGGCTCCCGAGCGGGCACCCCGGGAGGTCGCGCGACCCCTCCCCGGGCTGCCGGGCCGGCCCGGAGCTAGCCCACCCCTCCCCCGCCGCAGCCCGAGCGGGCGCCCCGGCTCCCCGGAGGCGTGCGGGCCGCTCCTCCCTCCGCCTTCCCCGAGGGCCTCCGGGGGCGCCCCCAGCCCCCCCTCAGGCCGAGCTGCGGCCGCCAGATGTGGTCTCGAGTTAGGGCCGCGTGGGGGGGGGAGGGGGCTTCCGGGCCCGGGGACCTGGCGTTCACCCACGGCGAGTTTGGGTGAAGGGGCCTGGAGAGAGCCCCAAGTGGTGCGGCTCCAGGGGCTGCCGGCCCCTCTCGCGTCCTCGCCCCCCACCGCCTCAGGTGGTCTGTGGGCGCAGGTGGGCGCGTGCGCGGCAGCTGCCGGGTATTGCACACAGCGGGCATCCCATCAGTGTGCAGGGCCGCTTCAGGCAAGGGTCCTCTCTTCCCCCCACGAGGCTGCCCCCCTCGCTCCCACAGGTGGGTGCCAGGAGGTCACGGGGTGCGGGAGTGAGGGGCAGGCCCGCCGCACCCCCCTCCCACCGGGTGTTTTCCAAACCAGCAACTTTCCTCCAGGGATCCGCCGGTGACCGCCCCGCCCTCGCAGGCCGCAGGGGTGGCCTCTGCTTTTCAAAACCCAGACAAAGCACCCCCCCCCCACCCGGGAGGGCAGCCAGGGGCTCAGGGGAGCGGGGCCCCCACTTGCCTGCCCCACCTCCCCCCGCTTGTTTACCTGCTCCGCAGCCGAACGGGAGAGGGCTGGGAGGGGTGTGGCCGCGGGGAGGGGGCTGCCCCTGAGAAAGACCCCTCTGCAGCAGAGAATGAGGGGACATCCCGACTGAACCCCACTTCCCTTTCCCCACTACTCTCCTCACTGGGGAAACTGAGGCCCTAGAACGTGTGACCCCAGGGTCGCCGGCCCTTGCAGGGCCCTGACGCACTTCCTGGGCCACTGCCCTGATGGGCGCTGGGTGGGGGGCCAGGTGGGGCACCGCCTGGCCCCCCCATTGCTGGCTGGATTCCGGCTACAGACATGGGGTGGGGACATGGCATTGACCGGCCCGGGATGGCCAGAAAAGAAGGTTCTTCCCCAGTTCCGGTGGCCCATGGCCCCGGTGGTTCTGCCGCCGATGCCGGCCGCTCGCCCCCCGCCTTTTGCCACGAGGATCCAGCAAGCTTCCGGCGTGGCGACAGACGTGGCTGGACCGTAGTCGCTCAGATCACCTGCTTCTGTGTCCATGGATTAATTTTTGCAGTCAGAGACACAGAGGACAGCTATGGTCTTCGGTGGTGCTGGAAGTTTCTTTTAAAAATGAATTTAAGAAGAAAAAGGATTTAACAAAAAACCGCTTAACTGTCCTCGGTGCGGTGCGAATGCGTCAGGTCGGGCATGTTTTAGAGCGGGTGGGACTTGTCAGACCACAGCCCCCGAGGGGGACCAGGATCAACCAGGATCAGCCCGGGCCTTTCACCAGCGCCCTTGGGCCTGGAAAATATCAAAGTGAGCGTCTCAATTGGGCGCCAAGTGTGTCCTGAAAGCCTCCTTGGCACTCGCTAATCTGCCTTTCTAAAGAGCTGCAGAGCCAGGACAGTTAAAAGGCAACAGTATCTGGCGCTAATTGAACTGAATAGGAGCCGGTAATTGCATTGTATCTGTTTTTTAATGTTTTCACTCTGGTGTTTGTGACAGGGGGCTGCCGGATTCTCAGTCTTGGTAACAATGTAACGTTTCCTTTTAAAATTCGGGGACTCGCTGAAGCAGCGAGTGGGCTGGAGGGAAGAGATGGGGAGATGGGGGCGGCTGGGGCTGCGCAGGCCAGGGGCAGGGAGTTTGCTAACGGGCTGTAATTTACGCGCGCCTGCTCTTCTGATATCTTTATCCCTGGTGTGTGCTGGATCTTCCCAGCAATCTTATGACTGGGGAAACCGAGGCACAGAGCTGCTCAGTGACACTTTGGATGGTTGTGGAAGGGCGCTGAGATTTGCTCCGGGGCATTCTGAGCTCTCACCCTCTTAGCTGCCAGCATATGGGGGGGGGGGGCTCGGACCTCCCAGTGCTCCACGGCTGAGGGCTGGGGCCTCTTAAGTATCTGGGCAATGGCTTTTGAGCCTGGCTTATCAACTGGGCTACACAGAAGGTGGCCTCGGCAGTGGTCGCCGTGCCTCCCCAGCCCCCACCGAGCCCCCTCCCTGGAGAGAAGGCGTGGGTAAGTGCCACCTGCTGCGGATGCGGTGCCCCAGCTCCATGGCACAGCCCCAGTTGCACGGGCCGCAGACTTTGAAGCTAAGAAGTGTGTTGATGTTCTTTCAAACATCACCTTTTTTGAGTTTGGGTCCTGGTTCCTTCCATCCTAGGAAGTACAGATCTTTTTCAATCCAGGAGAACCATGGTCTGTTCTTTGTCACATGCTCTGTGCTGACCTTTTAGGGCCAGAGGAGACCACAGTGGAAGGGAGCATCTTTCTTTGGCAGTAGGGAAGGTTTTCTGGACTGTTCCATCATGGACCTTTACTGAGAAGAGCACTTAAGGGTTTATGCCAGCAGGCAGATGGGCACACCTGATGGAGACATGGTTGTAAACAAAGGCCCAGAGGCAGGAACACATTTTGGGAAGGGTGGGCTGGTGAGGCTGGATCCTGCAGAGCCTGGAGGGCCAGGCTGGGGAGCCCTGGGGAGTCAGGATGACATCTGACAGGGGAGGGGTGCAGATCCCAGAAGAGGGGCTGGCAGCTGAGATGGGAGGAGTCAGGGCTCGGCCTGTCTGGGAGCCAGGGGGCAGCTGGAGCTGCAGGGGCAGACCCAGAGCGTGGGTGGCTGTAGACTGCCCTAAGAGCCATGTGGTGGTCAGAGCTGCCCACGGGGATGGGACAGCCAGGCCGAGGAGAGATGTCCCAGGGCTTGGGCAAGCCTGGGGTGGGAGGGCCCCCTGCAGACATGCCCTTGTCCCCCCTGTCCCGCACGGAGGGCTGAGCAGAGTCCTGGAGTCAGGCTGGAGCCAGATGGGGCTGGAACAGGAGCAGGGGCCTGTCCCAGCGAGGCTCAGGGCAGGTGGGGTGGGAGTCACCGCGTGGGCCAGGAGCGGCCGTGGACCCGGGGCCAGGCTGGGAGCCCTGGGGGGAGCGTGGCAGCAATTCAGCGCCCGGAAGGCTGGGCGGGGGTCTCTGGGAGTGGGAAGAAGGCGCCCTCGGTGGTTTGTGTTCAAATCCTTCTGACCACAGAGAAGTCTCGATGTGGGGCTGGGGCCATGGTACCCCTCAGTGCCCTCGGGGAGGGGACCGGACCTGGCCCCGCCCCGCCCCGCGAGGGCTGGCGCCCCTGTAATGAGTGATCCCATGTTCTACGAATGCCAGCCAGCGTTAGCGGGCCTGGGTCACGGGCCCTACAACGCACCCTTCTAAAGTGTACGATTCAGTGGCTTTCACTGTATTCCCAGAGCTGTGTGACCAGCACCACTAGTTCCAGAACATTCCCGTCGCTCCAAAAAGAAACCCCGCCCTGGTCAGCAGGCCCCCCCCGGCAGGCCCCCCCCGCTCTGTCCCGGGATTTGCCCGTCCTGGCTAGAGGTGGACCGCCAAGGCCTGCCCGCGCCCTGGGGCCTGGCTCTCCCTGAGCCCCGCGCGGTCCCCGTTGCTGCGCGTGGCGCCGCCTCGCTCCCGTGTCCGGCTGAGTGAAGGCCCCTGTTCCGTTACTGTGTCCCCCCCTCGCTGGCACATTTGGGTTGGGTTATGTGTTTACTTGCGGCCACCTCCGAGGTGGTCGGGGCCCGTTTGCTCTCCCTCCAATGTGCAGAGCCACGTTCTGTTTTAGAGAAACGTAAGTTGTTAGCGGAGTTTATTTTCAAGGAAAAAAATGAGGACTTGTCACAGGACGGGGGCTTGGGGGGGCAGGAGGAGGACAGGGGAAGGGCCGGGTTTTGGGGAGCCCTGGGAGCAACAAGGGCCTTCTGGGGACAGAAAGAGGCTAACCGACTTGTCCAGACAGCAGTTATTGAGCACCTGCTGTGTGCCAGGCACAGGGAAGCAGCCGGAACAAGATCTCTCAGTTGTCCTTGTGTGGAGATAACAGACCTGTCACATATGAGAAAACTAGTATAATACATGCAAGAAAACTCTCACATCTGAGAAAACTATCACATCTGAGAAAACTATTGTAATACATATGAGGGAATTAATATAATACTTACAAGGAAACTACTACATACAAGAAAACTATTATATACAAAAAACTATTATATGAGAAAACTATTACATACAAGAAAACTATTACATACGAGAAAACTATTATAATACATCTGAGACAATTAGTATAACATATACAAGGAAACTATTACATATGAGAGAACTATTACATACAAAAGCCTATTTCATATGAGAAAACTGTTACATATGAGGAAACTATTATCCATATGAGAAAATTAGTATAATACTCAACAAGGAAACTATTACACACGAGAAAACTTACATACGAGGAAACTACTTAGGAGAAAACTATTACATACAAAAACCTATTACGTGTGAGAAACCTACTGCCTTGGAGAGGGGGGTCACACACAGCGGCGGGTGGGCGGGGCCGGGTGGGCCAGGGGCGACCTGAAGGCGGGGTGACCCCTGAGGGCAGGCCACAGCTGGTGAGGTAAGACGGGCAGGGTCCCCAGGCAGGGGGACCCCAGGGCAGAGGCCCTGGAGTGTTTGCCGGGCAGCCTGGCTGGGGTGGCGCGGGCGAGGGGAGCAGGAGGGCACCGGGGCTGGTCTCTACCGCTGGATGTGCCTTGAGACCCTCCCAGGTCAGAGCCGCCTCTGCCCCTGGGGTCCCCAGTCTCGCCCCGTTGCCCCTTTCTGCTTCCAGGGCCCAGGGCGGGGCCCAGCTCCTCCCTCAAGTTAATAGGCAGTTAGTTTGCTCCCCTGGATCTGTGGTCCGCTCTGACCTCAGTCTCCTCCACAGCGTGGGGGTGAGGCCCAAAGACCTCTCTGCCTGGAACATTCCAGAATTCCGAAAGGCCCCCTGTCTGTGCAGTTCTCCAGTGATATCGGTGGCCCCGGGGCCGGGCCCATGTTCCCGCCTGACAGTGTAGGAGACCCAGGAAGGCTTCCCGGAAGGGACGGCTGCGCTCCAGCGCCTCTGAGGGTGGAGGAGGAGAAATGGGAAGGGAGGGGGAGGGGCGAGGGCGGAGGGGTTCTAGGGCACCCACCCCACAGGCTGAGGTTCTGCGGGGGTGACGGGGAGCCCTGGGGGGGGTTGGGGGGACCCCCGGGTGCGGGTGGAGGCAGGTGCACCCCGCTTCCCTCCGGGAGTTGGGAACCCGCCGGGTGGACTCGGGCCGCCCCGTGGAGGGAGGGGCCGCGTGGACTCCCGCCCCTCCCCCCGCGCGACCGGCCTGCCCCCCAGGCAAGGTCACCGTCAGCTGTTTCCTTTCAATGAGCCCAGGAATGTTCTGGGCGCCGGACCCTCGTTCCGGGCGCGGCCCCAGGCCGGGCGGGCCCCGCCCCCTCCCCGCCGCGCGCGTCCTGCCCGCGGGGTGACCTTGGGTGGGTTGCGTAACTTCTCTGGACCTCGGAAGACTCGAGCGCCCGCCCAGCGGGGCCGCCGGCTCGGGGCGCCTGAGCTCATCGCTGGGGCCGAGATTATCTCCCGCGCTCGCAGCGCCGCCCACGTCGCGCCTCGGCCCAGAGTTTTGCTCCAAGCGCGTAAAAATAATCGGGTTCGGGCCGAAGGCGGGCGCCGGCGGAGGGCGCGGGGCGGAGGGCGCGCTCGCCACCGCCGCTTTGCCCCTGTGCGCAGACCCCCGGGGCGGCGACGCGAGGGGCGCGGCCCGGGGCGCACCCCCTTTTCCCGGGACTGTTGCTGATCTCTGCGCCCCCAAAAGCCTCCCGGAGACCCCGCTACCCTCGGGGAGACCCTGTTCCCAGCGGCCCCGGGCGCGGACTGCAGCTCAGCCAGTCAGCAGCCGTGCCTCAGTTTCCCCACGGGTGACGGGGTGATAAGCCCGCGCGCAGCCCGCCCTCGCCGTCGGCCTGGGCTTGCGCCCCCCTGACGCGGGCCTGCTCTTGTTTCGCCGCCCCTTTGTTAGCTTCGGGGCCGCCTTTCCTTCTGTTTTTGGGGTGTCTGACGCTGAGCATTCTTAGCTCGTTCGGCTACCTCGGGGCAGGGGCGTGTCCAGACGCGGAGCTCGCCCGGGGCCGGCGCCCCAGCGGCGAGGGGCCGGGGTCCCCCTCCTGCAGGCGGCCCCTGAGGCCCGGGCCGGGAAGCCCCTCAGCCCCTCGGCACCCGGCCGGGGGCGGGAGATGCGCCCGCCGTCCCCGCCCGCGCGCGCCGGGCCTCAGCGTTGCCATGGGGACGGCGCGGTTACCAGGGAGACCGCCTCCCGCGGGCCCCGCCATCCATCACCCACGGCCGCGGCGCCCGGGGGCGGGGCGGCTCTGGCGCCCCCAAGCCTGGGGAGGGGCTGTGGGGGGGGCACGCAGCCTGCCCCCCTCCCTCGGTGACAGGGACGCAAGCGGGAGGGGTGGAACCTCTGTCCCCGGACGCGGTGGAGACCCCCCGCCGCTCCCCGGTGCCGCCTGACCTTCTGCTGCCCTGGCCGCGGCGGGGACAGGCGGTGGCAGGACACTGGGTGCCTTGTTGTCGCCGCCGGGCAGGCCCCCTGGCCAGCCGTCCCTTGTCGCGCTGCACGGCCAGTCGCCCGCGGGGGGGGGGGGGGGGTTGCTGCTGGGCACGGGGTCCTGGTGCTGGGTCCCCCAGCACACCTCCCTCCCCAGGTGGAGCCCTGGAGGCCACCTCAGAACTGGACAAAGCAATCTCGTGGCCCAGGAGCCGGGTGGGAGTGGGCTCGAACTTCAGCTCTGCCGCTTGCTGCTGGGTGACTTTGGGCCAGCGGCGTGCCTCTCTGGGCCCTGCTTGCCGGCCCTGGGGGAAAAGCCCCCGGCAGAGGGGAGGGGTGGGGCAGAGTCCCTGCAAGGGCTGGGCAGCAGGGGGCCCCGGTGGGGCGCAGTGGGAGGGGCGGGTGGACCGCAGGCCCCGGGGCTTCTGAGAGGTGTCTCTCCAACCGTGGGGCGGAGAGAGGACGCCGAGCCCGGGAGGTGGCCGGGGCTGGCGGCAGCCGGGGGGGGGGGGGGGGGCCGGGAACGTGCTGGACGTGAGGGGCTCGGGGATGGCCTAAACGTGGAGAACAGGGGACGGCGGCCTGCCGGTCACACAGCGGGCAGGCCCGGAGCTCCGTCTATCCGACCTGGCCCTCCGGGAAGCGCTTCTGAGCCAGACTGCTGGATCGAGCCTTTCCTGAACCCCGCCCAGTGACTCGCAGCCTCCCCAAGGAGAGGGGGAGCACAGAGGTGCGGCCGGTGCTGCCGGGCCCCTGGGCGGCACGGAGAGGGGCAGGTGCTGCCCGCCAGGAAGGGAGTTGCCGGGTGGGGTCACCTGGCCGGGTCGTGGGAGCGGGGTGACTTCACGGGTCTCAGCAGAGCCAGGAAACCGGACCCGAGTGGAGCGGGCGGGGTCTTGACTCAGCCTGGCCCGGAGCAGCTGCTCCGCCCAGTGGCTCTGGGCCAGTGTCCGGCCTCCCCCGGCCTCTGTTTCCCCTGCTCTCCAGCAGAGGGGACAGAAGCGGAGAGCTGTGCGCCGGAGGGGTCTGTGCAGTTGGGGAAACTGAGGCCCAGGGTGGGCGGGGCTCTCGGGAAGCCACGGAGCTGCTCCGGCGCAGGGTGCTGGGATGATGGCGGAACCGCGCGACAGGCTGAAATTTCAGTCTCTGGAGATAAGGGGCTGGGGCGGGGGGGGGGGGCTAGAATTGGGGGGGCCTGGCTGCCCCTGTCCCCACATACTGTCCAGAGAGGCCCAGGGATTCCGGAGGCCCCCAGGACAGGGCTGGCCCCTGCCCCCCCAGCAGCCCCCCAGGGGTCCCAGGTCCACCCTCTCGGGGGCTGCCTGTGTCCCTAAGCGCCTACTGTGTGCAGCTTCCCGGGACTTGGAGCTGAAGGCGGCAGCGCGGGGGGCGGGGAAGGGGCCGCGGCCGCCAGCTCCGTCCCGAGCTCAATGCAGGGTAGAAGCTCTGCCCCAGAAGGCCCCGTGACCTCGGTGTGCAAGCCCCTGCCTACTAGTGCAGCACGGGTATCTATTGGGCACCAACTGCATACCAGCCCTGGAGCCTGGAGCTACAATCACCCTGGTGGGCCCTCAAGCAACACCGTCTGGCTGAGAGAAGGAGCCTGGGCTTGAATCTGGCTTTGCTTTTTGCTGTGTGTCTTTGGAAGGCTCCCAGCCTTCTCTGGGCCATGAGGCTCCCAGCCCTGAGTCCCATGGCGGCAGCCGAGAGAGGAGGGCCACGGGGTTGGCTGTGCAAGCCCAAGGGTTGGGAGCCGGGCTGGTGGGTCCTTCGGTCCTCAGGGTGCCCTCTGGCCTTCGCTGCCTGGTGAACTGCTATGCAACCTTTGTAGCTCGTGGCTTGGCCTCAATGTCCCTTCCCCCACAAAGTCCACCCTGTGGCTCCAGGCCGAGCCTCACCCCCTCCTCCCAAATCCCTCAGTCCTGTCCCTCCCTTGGCCCTGCCCTGAGTGGGTAGCAGGGCGGGTTGTGGAGTGAATTAGCGAAGCAGTAAGGCTCAGGTGGAGAGGGGGAAGGTCCTGCTTCGCAGAAGAGGAAACTGAGGCTTGGAGCGGCGCCGTGGCTTACCCACGGTCGCCCAGTCGGGAGGAGACAGCCGGGCCCTGAACCGGCCAGGCTGGGAGCAGGGGGACCCAGGCCCAGGCGTGACCGCTTCCCTCCCCAGGGTCCTGGCGACGGAGCCGGCGTTCCAGCAGGAGCGGCTGCAGGCCATCGCGGTGAGTCCCCTCCGGCCCCGGGGCAGCGGGGAGGGCTTGGGGTCGCGCTCTGGGGAGGGGCCCACGGGCGGGCGTGGCTGGTCTGAGTCGTCCGGGAAGCTCGAGAGCCACGGTGGAGAAAGGCCCAAAGGGACATCACGGGGCTCGGAAAATGGCCCGGGGCCCATAGCGTCATGTCGAGGTCCAGCGCGCGGCCGCCCGCGCAGGTTCCGTCCCGTTTGTAAGGAACGCGCGTGGAAGTCCGTTCAAGGGGCAGCTGCTCCGGGGCTTCGGCAAACGGACGGACGGACGGGTGGCTGGACGGACAGACCGAGCTGGCTTGCAGGGCGGCCGGGACAGGCAGCCGAGCGCTGGCGCAGGGCGCGGGGGGCGCGTGGGAATGCTCCGGACGGGTTTTGTCTTGTGTTTGCGACTCCCCTGAGAGCTGGAGATTATCTCAAAGCAAAAAGGTGAAGGGGCAGTAAGCCCCTGCGGAGACCGGCCTGGCCGGGGGCGCGCGGACGGGGACCCAGAGCCCTGACCCGGGGGACCCAGAGCGTGACCCGGGAGGCGCTCTCAGGGCGGGGCTGCCTGGGCCGGGCTGGGGTCCGCGCGCGCTGACACCCGTCCCCGCAGGAGAGGCGCAGGCGGCAAGCGGAGGTGGAGGGCAGGCGGCGGCAGCTGGAGGACGACCGGCGGCAGCTGCAGCACCTGAAGGTACCGCGGGCCCCGCGGGGGTGGGGTGGGGTGGGGGGCGCCCCGGGGCGGGCGGGGGCCCGAGTGACCCCGCGCCCGCCCCGCCCAGTCCAAGGCGCTGCGGGAGCGCTGGCTGCTGGAGGGGACGCCGTCGGCGGCCGCCGAGGGGGACGAGGGCCTGAGGCAGCAGATGCAGGAGGACGAGCGCAGGGCGCGGCAGCTGCAGGCGTCCATCGCCAGGTGCGTGCGGCGGGCGCGGGGCCGGGCCGGGGCCACAGGGCCGGGGCGGGGGGCGGGGCCGCGGGAGAGGGCGGGGCCGGGGGCGTGGCCACAGGGCCGGGGAGGAGCCGGGGGCGGGGCCACAGGGGCAGGGAGGGCCCGGGGCATGGCCGGGGCGTGCCCGCGGGGGCGGGGCGGGGCCGGGGCCGGGGCCGCGGGGAGAGGGAGGAGCCGGGGGCGTGGCCACAGGGCCGGGGAGGAGCCGGGGGCGGGGCCACAGGGGCAGGGAGGGCCCGGGGCCTGGCCGGGGCGTGCCCGCGGGGGCGGGGTGGAGCCGGGGGCGGGGCCGCGGGGAGAGGGCGGGGCCGGGGGCATGGCCACATGGCCGGGGAGGAGCCGGGGGCGGGGCCACAGGGGCAGGGAGGGCCCGGGGCCTGGCCGGGGCGTGCCCGCGGGGGCGGGGTGGAGCCGGGGGCGGGGCCGCGGGGAGAGGGCGGGGCCGGGGGCATGGCCACATGGCCGGGGAGGAGCCGGGGGCGGGGCCACAGGGGCAGGGAGGGCCCGGGGCCTGGCCGGGGCGTGCCCGCGGGGGCGGGGTGGAGCCGGGGGCGGGGCCACATGGCCGGGGAGGAGCCGGGGGCGGGGCCACAGGGGCAGGGAGGGCCCGGGGGCATGGCCGGGGCGTGCCCGCGGGTGGGCGTGGCTGGGGCGTGGCCTTGGGGTGGGGGAGGAGCCCGGGGCGTGGCCTCAGGGGCGGGGAGGAGCCCGGGGCCGTGGCCACAGGGGCAGGGAGGGCCCTGGGCGAGGCCGGGGTGTGCCCGCGGGGGCGGGGATGAGCCGGGGGCGTGGCCTCGGGTGGGGGAGGAGCCCGGGGCGTGGCCTCAGGGGCGGGGAGGAGCCCGGGGCCGTGGCCACAGGGGCAGGGAGGGCCCGGGGCGTGGCCGGGGTGTGCCCGCGGGGGCGGGGCGGAGCCAGGGGCGTGGCCGCGGGGAGAGGGAGGTGCCGGGGGCATGGCCACAGGGCCGGGGAGGAGCCGGGGGCGGGGCCACAGGGGCAGGGAGGGTCGGGGGCATGGCCGTGGCGTGCCCGCGGGTGGGCGTGGCCTTGGGGCGGGGGAGGAGCCCGGGGCGTGGCCTCAGGGGCAGGGAGGGCCCGGGGGCATGGCCGGGCTGTGCCCGCGGGGTGGGCGTGGCCGGGGGGTGACCGCTGGGGAGGGGAGGGCCCGGGGGTGGGGCGCCCGCCTCCTGGGGGCCCCTGGCTCCAGCCCCGGGCTCAGTGCGGCAGGAAGCCGCCCTGCCCCCTCCCGGCTGGACAAAAGGCCCGGGTTTCCGCAGGGGGCCAGGCCAGAGGGAAGTGACCACATCCCTCGCTGGCTCCGGAAGGCCTGCGCGGCCGGGGAAGGGGCCCGCGCGGGGCGGGCGCCGGGCTGGGCGGCCTCGCCACCCTGCGTCCTGCCCCGAGCCCAGGTGGCGTGGCCGCGGCTGCGCGGGGAGCAGGGGTGGGGATGTGCGCCCGGGTTCCTGCCGGGGCTTGGGGTCCTGGGGCGAGCCGATCCCACTGCCTCCCTGGGCCTCGGTTTCCCCATCAGTGAAACGGAGTCAGCAGCCCCCCGCACCTTAATTTCGACCGATATTAAGCACCGACTGGGTGCCTGGCCCTGGAGCGGCCAGCAGGGGCGCCGGGACACGGGCAGGTGGGCTGGTCGGACCCTCGGTGGCCCTCGGGAGTGCTGCCAGCGCCCCGGGGCCTCCCCGGGTGCTCCCGCAGGCTGGCTCCTGCCTGCCCTGTGCCCCGGCCGAGCCGCCTCCTGCAGAAAGCCCTCCTGGCTGGCGCTGGCCTCGAGCCATGGGCTGTAGAGCCCGGCGCCCCGGCTCCACGTCCTGCCTGCCCTCCGGCCCCTCCGGGAAGGTGGCCGACTCAGCCGTCCTCCGTCTGGGCCCGTGGCGGGCGCCGAGCTGCCTCCGGCGCCCCCAGCTCTTGCCAAAGCCCCAAGGCAGGCGGCCACGTGGCCGGGATTCCACATCCCCGTTTCGTTTCTGCAGCTTGACTGGTGTCTCTGTGTTCGATACTGGGGAAGTGACGTGGGTTTTTCCACTCTCCCTGGACAGATAAAGTTTCCTGTAGAAATAAATTCATTTAAGAGGGAAAAAATGGAAGTCAGCCTCACGCAAACTGTGACGCCAGCGGCACGGGTGGTAAAGGGAGATGGTGGCGAGGCCAGTCCTGGGTTCGAATTCAGGTACTGGTGCTGCTAGGCCCTGGAATGCACTGCTCTGTGCCTCGGTTTCCCCAGCTGTAAAGGGTGTGATGAGAAAACCTCACAAGTTTAAGTCTCCTCAGGCTACCGTGAAAAATGACCACAGACGCGGCGGCTGAGAGAAGGGAGAGGAAGGTGCTCGCCGACAGCCCACGTTGCGGGGTCGGCAGGGCCGCGCTCTGAACGCGCCGAGGGCCCTTCCCGGGCTCTTCCGGCCCTGGCGTTCGTCGGCTTGCGCGGCACCCCGCGGTCGGCCTGCGCCGTCCCACGCCCCCGCGCCTGCATTTGCTCGGCACAGCCCCTTTCCGAGCAAGGCCGCGTCCAGGCGGCCCCGCGCCCGGGCCGTTAGCGGAAACCGAGGTAAGCGCGCCGCCATGCTCAGCACGTCCGGTCCCCGCCCGCAGGCTGGAGAAGGAGATTGAGGTGCTGGAGGACGGCGACGCAGTCCCGGCCCCCGCCAAGGAGAACGCGGCGGCCCCAAGTCCGGCCCGGACCCCGGCCCCCACCCCGAGCCCGGCCAAAGAGGAGCAGAAGGCAGAGGTGGTGGCGAACGCGCAGCAGGTGACGCGGCGGCTGGGGGGGTCCCCCTTGCCCTCCTCCCGCCCCCGCCGGCCACGCAGGGAGGCCACCCCTCCTCCGGCAGTGTGGTGGCGTGGAACCAGCAGGTGCCCAGCCTCTGCGCAGCTGCGCGGTTGGGGCACGTCTCTCTGCCTCGCTGGGCCTCGGTTTCTGCGTCTGTGGTACGGGGTGGGGGGCCACAGCAGCACCCCCCGTCGGGGACGCCACGAGGGTTAAATGAGCAGACCGACGACGCGTGCCCTGCAGGGGCCTTTGGAGGAACAGTGTCTGTTTATTATCGTCATGCTGGTTGTCATCTTTCGTTGAGCACTTACTGCATGCTTGGCTCTGCACTGAGCGCCTCCAGGTGCCATCGTGTAACCCTCATGGCAGCCCCGTCAGGGGGAAACAATCTCCATTTGATGGAAGATGAAGCCGAGTCCCAGAGAGATTGAGAACTGGCTCAGGGCGCAGCCGAGGCAGGAGGTTGTGGCCCGGGTCCTCAGAGCTGGACCCAGTGCTCGTCACCGCGGGACACGAGCCCAAACCAGGGGTCCCGGCGCCCTTGTCCTTATGGGACACGAACCCAAACCAGGGGTCCCGGTGCCCTCGTCATCTCGGGACGAGAGCCCGATTTGGGTCCCTGCCACACCCCTTCACTGCCCCCCCCTCGCCCGCCCCACCCCGATGAGCTCTGTCTGGGGAGCTGGTGCCCCACAGGGGGCGGGGCAGTTGGGGCCCTGGCCAGAGTCGGGCTGGCTCCCCAGATACTGGCCCTCCCTGCCTGCCAGCCTCGGCTCTGGGGGAGCCGGGGGGCTGCAGACCTGAGCCCCGACCCCACCAAGCTCACGTCGGGTGGGGGTTGGCCATGCCAGGGAGCCCGGAGTGCTGGGGCATGTGAGCCACTGGAGGGCCGGGCAGGCTTCCCGGAGGAGGTGGGTTTTGGAGGGTGAGTAGGAGTTATCCAGACACAGACGGAGATGAGAGGGGCTGACCGAGTGGGCTCTGTTGGTGGGAGACCCAGCAGCTCTTGTGACTCCCAAGTGCCTGGCAGAGGCGGCTGCTCTGGGGAGCGGCAGGCGTCTGAGGACACGAGCTAGTGACGTGCCCAGGGAGAGGGGCCCCTTTAGGGTGGGCGGCCGAGAGCTTCTACCCAGAGGAAACAGCAGGTGCGAAGGTCCTGGGGAAGCTGAAGAGGCCAGGAGGCTGGGGCCGGAGCAGGAGCGGAGGGGCTGTCAGGAAGGGTTTGGGTTTTTTTCTCAGAGCACTAGGCAGCCATGGGGCCTCTGGAGAGGGCAGGGGCGTTATCTGGCTGTGTGGGAAAGGCTCTGCCACTGGCAGGTGTGGGGGCCGGGAGGCCAGGCAGGTGGCAGCACCTGGGCGGGGGGGCGGGGAGGCGGCTGGGCTGGGGATGGTGGAGCCACCCCCGGGTGTCTGCCCTGGACTCCGGAGGACACGAGGGCGGGCAGGTGCATTTGGGGGGCCCCTTGCTCCCCCACAGGGGTCCTGGCCGGCGGGAGGGAGCAGGGGCGCAGCCCTGACCTCTCCCTTCTTTCTTGCAGACCCCGGTGGGCACGCGCCCAGGTACGGCTCCGGAGACCCGCGCGGTGGGCGGGGCCTGGCGCGGTGGGCGGGGCCCGGGCGCCCTCTGGTGGCCGCGGCGGGGGTTGCGGGGTCGGGCGTGGCCGGAGCCGAGTTGCTCGTCGGCGACGACGGGACGCTGCTCAGTACCGTATTCCTGCGACTGTTTGAGCCCCCGGTGCTGAGTGGCTTTTTATCATCGTTTCACTGAATTTTCATAAGGTCCCTGGGGAGGCTGCACCTCCTGGCACAAATGTGGAAACTGAGGCCGGGAGCCTTGTGGGGCTGGGGTCCACAGGGTCAGGCAGGGGAGGTCCTGGGGGGTGGGTGGAGGGCTTGGGCTGGGGGCGGGGGACTGTGTAAAGGTTGGGCCCCCCGACCAGGAAACAAGAAAACAATGCCAGGACTTGACCTCTGACCCCTGTCGTGCACAGAAAAATAAGTCGGCCCCAGGTAGCCTCCGCGCATGTTTGGGAATATGTCACGGATGAGGACGTATTTAAGTATACTTTAGATGTCAGCGCGGTCTTTTCCGTGTAGTGCTGTTATTAAATCGTAAGAACACAAGTTGCCCTTTAAGGTACATACTAAACATGTTTGCTGATGTATTTGAATTGTAACGTGCACTTAAATCACGGAGGGAGGGAGCCCGCCGGCGGGGACTGGAGGTGACGCCTGAAGCGTCCCCAGCCTTATTCGTCACCAGTTAATTATTCATAAGAGCGTTTTCTCGCCTTACTTGTGGAATTAAAAATTAATAACTGAAAAAAATCTGTGCAGCCCTCTCAGGGACTCTGTGCACAGCGTCAGGGCTGAGATGAGAAATGGGCTGTGGGGCGGGGGAGCTTTGGGGGGGATTTCATGTGTGTCTTTGGGGACCCAGATGCATGGGGGGGCCTGGGAGCTCTGGTGCATGTGGGGAGCCCAGGCACCTGGGCGCTCTGGGCTGGGGGGGCATCTGGGGGGGCACGTGCTCTCCCCTGACCCCCGTCTCTCCCCCCGCCTCCCGCCAGCAGAGAAGCGCGTCTCTAACAGCCCGGCGAGGACGGCGGTCGGCTCCCCCAGGATGAAGACAGGTGGGTGGGCGCTGGGCAGCCCGTGTCCAGGACCGGGTAGGGTGGGGGCTGGAGGGGGCCGCGGTGCTGCTTCAGGTCCGAGCGGGCCGTGGCGTCTGCTTTGGCACCCGCGCTTCCCTGGGAAGCCGCCTTGCAGCTGCCACCCAGCTCGCCGCGTGCCCCGGGGCACCCGCTAGCCCGCTCACCCGCGCACCCGCTCACCCGCGCACCCGCTCACGCTCTCCCGCACACCTGCTCGCCGCCTTCCTCCTCTGCCACCCACTGGGAATGAGCTCGCTGTCCGCAGAGGCAACCAAGCTGTGGCCGGGGTCGTCCGGGGTTGGAGGCCGGGCTGCTGCCTTCCTGCTGGCCCTTGCCCGTCCCGAGGCTGGGGTCCCGTGCCTCCCCTCCACTTTCCGGCTGGGCCCGGGTCTGCCTGAAGGTGGGTGGGGGTGGACAACTGGGCGCTGGCCCGGACGAGCTAGAGGAGAGCAGGGGACAAGCCCCGTGGCTGCTGCGCTGCTGCAGGGGGCAGGCGAAGGCCGGCCTGGGGGGCCGTGCGGGCGGGACATGGGGGGCGGGGCTCCTGCGGGCGGGCAGGTGTGGCCCCGGTGGCCCCGGAGGCAGGGAGGCAGCGCAGGGGGGCTCCCAGGGACCTGGCTGCCCTGCAGGAGGCCTCGTGCAGTGCGCAGCCTGCGCGGCTGAGCGGCGGCCCTGGACGCGGGCGTCGGGGTGGCCCGCTCGACCGCGGGGCTGGGGCGAAAGCACATTGGTCATCACTCAGCGTCACCCGGCGCATGCTGTGGGTGGGGCCGGGGGTTCAGCGGAGGCCACACTGAGGAGGGGGAGGCAGCCCCGGGCAGGGGGCCTGTGCAGAGGGCCTGAGGCTGGGCCTGCCTGGGTGCAGGGGGCAGCCAGGAGGGGCCAGGGGCCACGGGACGGGCAGGAGGGGCCGGGGGCCACGGGACGGGCAGGAGGGGCTGGGGGTCATGGGGCAAGCAGGAGGGGCCGGGGGTCACAGATGGGCAGGGTGGGTCGGGGGTCACGGGACGGGCAGGAGGGGCCGGGGGCCACGGGCAGAGCAGGAGGGGCTGGGGGTCACGGGGCAAGCAGGAGGGGCCGGGGGTCACAGATGGGCAGGGGGGGCCGGGGGCCACGGGATGGGCAGGAGTTGGGGCTGGGGGCCACGGGACAGGCAGGAGGGGCGGGGGCGTAGGAGCCATGGAGGGCCGTGGGCAGAGGGGGCCTCACTCCAGGGCTCGTCGTCTGGGTGCCGCGGGGGTTGGGAGGTGAAGGTGGGGGGGCGGGCCAGGTAGAGGTGAAGGCGGGGGGGCCAGGCCAGGCGGGGGCAAAGGCGGGGGGGCCAGGCCGGGGGGGGTGTCAAGGACGGGGGGGGCAGCCAGGCGGAGCCCTACTTGCAGGTGGACGGGGCGAGGGGGCGCTGGGGGGCCGGGGCTGCTCCTGAGGAGGGGGCCGCGGGAGGGGTGGGGCGGGTGGAGAGCAGGGTCCTGGCGTGGGACCCTGGAGGGGGCGTGGGGAGGCGGGGGGCGCGGGCGAGTTGGGGGGCCGTGGGGTGTCACTGCCGCAAGCCTGGGCGGGCGCCGAGGCTGGCCCGGGGGGCTGGGGTGCGCGTGGGGCCGCGGCGGCCGGGGCAGGACGAGGGAGAAGGACGCGCGGCCGAGGGGCCCGGCACCCCCGCAGCTGCCCGGCCTCGCGTGGGGACGGGGACGCCGCAGCTTAAGGAACGGGCTTTTCTGGGGTCCAGGCGGCTCCCAGCCAAGGTCGGCGCCTCTCCCCGGCCCCTCTCCCTGCGCAGGGGCGAGGGGCGTTGGGCGGGCACGCCTGCAGGGGACACGCCGGCCCGGGTTCCTCGGGGGCCCCCGCCCCCCGCCCCCCGCGCCTGCACGGCTCTGCACGCGGGCTGCCTCCCGGGCTTGGCTGTGCGCAGCGGGGGCGCGAGCGGCGGGCGCGGCGTGACCTGTGCCTCTCGTGCCAGCCATGTACGCGGTGGAGATCACGGTGGAGAAGGACAAGGCCACCGGGCAGAGCAGGGTGCTGTCCAGCGCCACCGTGCTCCCCCAGGAGGCGCCCCCGGGCGTCAAGGTCTACGAGGACGAGACCAAAGGTAGGCGCCGCCCTCCCCGGTGCGCCCGGCCCAGCCCAGACCTCAGGTCCCAGGTCTGCGGTGCTGCCGGGGCAGGCGCGTCGTCACCAGGTGGGGGCAGGTGTGCTGCCAGGGCAGGTGCGTCGTCACCAGGTGGGGGTCGTGTCCAGCCTCGTTCTAGACTCGCTGGGGAGGCTGCATAGTTCGAGACCCCCCCCACGATCTGACGCAGACCCCGGCTGGGTCCATGTCTTCCCCCGGCGCCTCCTCCGGGGCGCGCAGCCCCCCCTTCACTCACCCCGGGACCCGGCCTTGCAGCCTGACGGGGCGCGGGGCACCAGGCCAGGCCCTGGGGTCCGAGCCCGTGTGGGACTCGGCTCTTGTCCTCAGGGAGCCCCCCTGCCAGTGGCCCCAGCCCTTCACTCGAGAGCTCGCTGGTAGTTTGTTCTTACAATTGCCGCCGTAAATAAAGTACAGGGGGCTGCGGGAGGGCCTGGCGGGGTGGGGCCGGGGGCCGGGGGGCTTCTCGGTGACGTTGGAGCCGAGGCCTGAGAGGTCACCGGCACGGCCTGGGGGGAGCGGGCGCCTGCAGTCACCTCGACACATGCAAAGGCCCTGGGGTGGGAGAGAGTTGGCTGGGTTAGCAGAGCCGAGGGGAGCCCGTGGGCCGCGCCCCGGGTGGAGGGGGGGCTCGGGGCTGGTCGCGCGAGGGGGGTGGGGGGCAGTCGGGGGGTGGGGGGGTGTTGGTGAGGGGGGCCGGGCCGGGCTCCGACCCGGGCTCAAGGGTGCCCCCTGGCGGCCGGAAGGAGAACAGGCCGTGTGGGGCTGGGAGCCTAGCTGAGCCCCGGGGCCTTTTATTTTATTTTTAAGAAAAAAACTCTCCTACCCTAAAACTCACCCTTTTAAAGAGCAGTTCGACCCTCGCGTCTTGTGCCGCCATCAGCGCCCTGACCCCAGAGCGCTCTCAGCACCCCGTTAGCACCCCCGCAGCCCCCGGCCGCTTGCAGCCCTGCGACCGCCTGCTCAGGCGTTTCCCGTGAGGGGGTCACAGGCGGCGGGGCCTGGGAGACCAGCACGGTTTTCAGGTCACCCTTCCACCGCGGGCGTGGACCGTCGCCCCAACGCCCTCCACCAACGTTGCGCAGTGCCCGCCTCTTGGGCCACGGTGACGCGTGCTGCCGTGGGCGCCGCGCCCCGTGTGGACGTGCTGTCGTGGACGCCGCGCCCCGTGTGGACGCGTGCCAGTGTGTGCGCCGTGCCCCGTGTGGACGCGTGCCAGTGTGTGCGCCGCGCCCCGTGTGGACGCGCTGCCGTGGGCGCCGCGCCCCGTGTGGACGCGCTGCCGTGGGCTCTGCACCCCATGGGGACGCGTGCCGGTGTGTGCGCCGCGCCCCATGGGGACGCGCCGCCGTGGGCGCCGCGCCCCGTGTGGACGCGTGCCAGTGTGTGCGCCGCACCCCGTGTGGACACGTGCCAGTGTGTGCGCCGCGCCCCGTGTGGACGCGCTGCCGTGGGCGCCGCGCCCCGTGTGGACGCGCTCTCCTCCCCCGGGTGTGTAGCGTATCGTCCGCTCTTTCGTCCCGGCCGTCCTGGCGGCCGCGCTGGCGGGTCTTGGTTATGGTGGTGCCCAGAGCCCCCGCCCTTAGGGGTCTCCCCGTCCCTGCGCTGCCCGGGACGCTGGCAGGGGGCCCTGCCCTGGCCCTGCTCCGCGGCCGCTGGGGGCGCGGATCTGCACCCCGGCTCCGCTCTGACCCGCTGCCGGCCCTTGGCAGGGGCCCAGGGGCCGCGTCCAGCCAGGGGCGGGCAGGCGCCGCCGCGTACGGGAGTCAGAGCCTCGCCGCGGCCCCTCCGCCCACCCCCCTCCCCTGGCCGAGTCCTGGTCACCCTGCCCTGGGGACCCAGGACCCGCCAGACTGGACTCTGGTTGCTTAGCAACGGGAAGGTGATCCGTTGCCATGGCAGCCAAGGGCTCGGATTCCGGTCGGGGCAGTGGCCGGCGGAAAGCCCCGGCTGGCTCCACCGCTCACCCACCCCGGGCGCCTCGTGGCCGACAGCGAGGCTCACGCACCCCTCCCCGGGGGGTTCGAAACTGACAGTGAAACATACTTTCCTCCTGGCGGGAAGCCAGGCCCGGAGCGTAACCCTTGGCCGGCAAGGAGGCGAGCCCTGGGGCCGCCCGCTCGTCCTCCCTCCGCCCCAAGGGCCCCGGCAGCTGTGTTTGCAGAGTTGGCGGCGTAGCAGTCTGGGGCTGGGGTCAGACGGGGGGTGGGGAGCCCTCGCCGGGAGCTGAAACCTGGGCCCTCGGGGACGGCAAAGCCACCCAGAGAAGGGCGGGTCCGAGGGACACGGCCAAGGAAAGCGGAGCGGTTTGGAAATAGCATTTCACAAGATCGTGCCTGTGTCTCTAAAACTCTCCCCAGCCTTTTTAAATGTGGGTAGAATATTTTCAGAAAGTGACCGTGCCCTCAGCTGCAAAAGGAGGCTGTGAGCGCTGCTAAAAATTTCCTTTCCCCACAGTAAAAAGGCCTTCCTAAATCCATCTTGGGTCAAAGAGGCAATAAAAATGGAAATTACAAACTACTTACATTTGAAAGAGAATCACACAATCTAATTTGCGAGACATAGCCAAAGAAGAACCCAGAGGAAAATGCGTAGCCTTCCGTTCACTTATTAGAGAGCAAAAAATATTGGGTAAAATGAATTAAACTAAAACTCAAGATCAAATAAATCCAAGGAAGGGAAGAAATCTGCATCCTTGAATCTTCTATCCCCTCGCTCCCCAGGATTGGTTGTCTTCCCTCAGTAAGGGAAAGGGGCATAGACTGGGAGAAAGGGCCCCTGGCCACCTGTTTAACTTGGGGCCAATTGCTTCCTCACTCTCTGAACGTCCATTTTTCACCATCTTTCAAATGCGAAAGAAAAT
The DNA here is from genome assembly GCF_030445035.2 of Dasypus novemcinctus. Taxonomy (NCBI): domain Eukaryota; kingdom Metazoa; phylum Chordata; class Mammalia; order Cingulata; family Dasypodidae; genus Dasypus; species Dasypus novemcinctus. The sequence goes on along the minus strand of NC_080691.1, from coordinate 83,912,008 downwards.
AACCTAGTCTGCAGGCTGATGGCATGAGAGCCAGCCCTCCTTGGGATGTGGAAATGTAAGACAGTAAGAACACACCTCATTTATTTCCAGTCTTCCTTGATTTCTCATCAATGCCTTTGCACCTATGAATTTCCCCCGTGGACGCCTTTGGCTGCATCCCAGAGGGTAAAAGGTAGCTTTAATTGCCAGTCAGTTCTGAACGTGTCTTTTAGCGTGACTTCCTCCTGAACTCTGGGGGGACCCACCCCCTGGAGTCTGTCCGCGGCCTCGTCCGGCCTCACCCCTGCCCGGCACAGCTCACTCTCTCTCTCTCCCTGTTTGCAGTGGTCCACGCCGTGGACGGCGCCCTGGAGAACGGGGTGCACCAGCTGAGCTCCTCCGAGGTGGACGAGCTCATCCACAAGGCCGACGAGGTCACGCTGAGTGAGGCGGGGGCGGCGGCCCGGGCGGCGGAGGCCCTGGGGGCGGCGGAGGAGGCCGCGCGGACCACACCGCCGCGGCGGGAGATCCCCGGGGTGCAGGCCAAGCCGGGCGAGGCCCCGCCGGGCCCGGAGGCCTCCGTCACAATGACCTTCATGGGCTACCGCGACGTGGAGGACGAGGCAGAGACCAAGAAGGTGCTGGGGCTGCAGGACAGCATCACGGCCGAGCTGGTGGTCATCGAGGATGCGGCCGAGGCCAAGGAGCCGGCACCGCCCAACGGCAGCGCCGCCGAGCCCCCCGCTGCCCCGGGCTCCAGCGAGGAGGCGCGGGCGGGACCCCAGCCCGCCCCCAGTGACCCCCAGGACCTGGACGTCAAGAAGCAGCGCTGCAAGTGCTGCTCGGTCATGTGAGCCCACCAGCCCCCGGCCCCGCCCTCGCGCCGCCCGCCACGACTGCCCCGCCTCCACCCGCAGCTCGGCCCCCTCCTCCTGGTTGTTCTCGAGGTAGAAAGAGAGGGACAGGCACCCCGCCCCCCGCCCCGACACTCATCCTGACCCGCTGAGCCAGGCGCCCCGGGCGCACCCGCCTTCCGGGGCCGCCCGTCCCCCGGGCCTTCCCGCCACCTCCGCCGAGCCGAGAGGCGCCGTGCTGGGCAGGGGGGCCCAGAGACCCTGGAAGCGGGGGCCCCGCGGGGTTCGCTGGCAGCTCGTTCTTGGGGGGGGGAGTCGGGTGAGGCCATGCCCTTTTGGGGAGCCTCGGCTGGAGACCTGGCTCGCGGTCCCCGGGCGCCCCGGACGGATGTGCCCCCATCTTGAGCCCGGCCGTGGGCGACAGAGCCCGGCGGGCGAGCCTGGAGGACTGGCCAGGGGTCTGCGAGCTGCCCTGCAGGAGCCACTTTTAGCCCTGAGCTCCCGCCCCCACTGGGCCCTCTTCCTCCTGGTGCTAATTTGGAGACCCCGGGGGGCCACTCCCCTGGCCTCTTCTCCAGCCTGTTGGGCCAGGGTCCTGGGTCTCCCATGTGACCCACACCCGAGAGGCCAGGCCCTGTCCGATGGGGGGCATTGCGGGGCAGCGGGGTGTGGGGCGCACAGCCTGAGGGAGGGAGGGCTCCCTGGGTTGGAGCAGGAGGCCCCCATTTGGCGCCAGCCTGGGGCGAACATGTCCCCCCCTCTCTTGGAAGGGGCGAGGGGCTCCCCTGGGGGCAGCCCACACGCAGATGTGCATGCGTCTCAGAAGTTGCAGCCACAGTCGCTCCCAGAGGCGCATTCGTGCACATTCTCTCCTGCGTTGGCCCCGGCACCCAGGCCCCATCTTGGCCCCTTTCCTGGGTGCATCCAGCCTGGCGCCCAGTGCCCAGTGTCCAGGTCACCTCTTGGTCCAGGTGCCCTCCCCCGCCGCCAGCCTCAGCAGGGTGGGTCCAGGGGTCCCCTCTCACCAGAGCTGGGCTCCAGTCTCAGCTCCGCCCCTCGGGGGCTGGAAGGAGAGGCTCTCTCGTTGGGGTAACCCCAGGCAGTGGCTGCGGACCCCTCCTCTCCCTCGAGCCCGCCCCGAGTCCCTCGAGCCGTGAGCCTCCGCTGAAGTGCCCTTGCCACCCCCTTTCTGCTTTTGATGTGTGACGAGGCCCCGATGATCTTGATTTTCCCAGAGAAGCAAATAAACAGTGTGAGAAGCCCGAGCTCTGCGTTCTTGGGTTTCACCTGGGAGGGGCGGGCGCCGGCGGCTGGAGGGTGGGGCTGCCCCCGCGCCCGGCCATAAAAGGCGTCGGCCCAGGTGCGTCTGCTCCCCGCCGGCCTCCCCGCGCCCTCCTCGGACTCTCCGCGCTGTGGCGGGAGGCGCCGTGGGTCTCCCCGCATCGGCCCCGCCGCTCACCTGTACCTGTGCCCACCTGAGCAGCTCCTGGACAGGTAAGGCCCAGGTGGGGCGGCTGCGGGGTGGCAGGACCTGCTTTCTGTTTCCTGGGGAGCGGGGGGTTCTGTCCCCGCCCCGCCCTGTCCTTTGGCTTCAAGGCCAGCCCCAGAGGGAAGTGGGGGAGCCCACGGCCCCCCAGCTCTGCCGAGAAACCGGGCCTTGCAAGTGGGTGGGGAGACGGGCAGGGGGGGTCGTGGGCCTTCTTGCTCGGGGGGAGTGCCCCCTCCTACCTCACTGCGTGACCTTGGAGAAGTCTCTCCCCCCAGGCGCCTCAGTTTCCCCACCTGTAGGATGGGCTCTGAACCCCGAGTGGGCGGCCGGTCCTTGTCTACACGGTGTGCCAAGCAGGCTGGGTGGCTGGCCAGTCCCCGCCCTTCTCGGGCCTCGGTTTCCCCATCCGAGCAGCAGGGCAGGGCGACGGTGGGGCTCAAACCCCAGACCCACCGCTGACTGCCCTGTCTTTGGGCAGGATTTCAGGGTTTTGGGGTGCCTCAGTTTCTGCCTCTGCAAAGTGGGGTAAAGGTGCTGGCAGGGGCGTCTGGGGGAGCCAGCGAGGCGCGGCCTTGGTCTGGGCGGCCTGGCGTGTTCGGGGCTCACACCGCTGCCCTGAGCTGGCCCTTTACCCCAGTCTGTCCCCAAGTCTCCCTCCCTGGGGAGCGCGGCCAGACTCGGGGCTGGGGGCCCGTTTGATGGAAGAGACTGAGGGTCAGAGGGGCCCTGTGGTCAGCCAGGGAGGGCAGCGCCGAGTCCCAGCCCGGGCTCGGCACCCAAGCCTCCCTGCTCCCTCCCCGTCACCCCCACACGCGCTGGGCCACCGCGGCCTGGGCCAAAGGTCCCGCAGCGAGGCTTCTGCCGCCCTGAGCCTCGGGGTCCCCACCTGTCGGGGGGCCCCACCCACGTTTCCCGGCCCGTTCCACGCCCCCGTTCCGGCTTTGGGAAACCTCCCAGCAGCCCCGATGAAGCCGCTGCGCTGATGCCCCCTGTTCTCAGAGGAGGAAACCGAGGCTCAGGGAGGGGAAGTGGGATTCGAACCCAGCCCCTGCGGACAGCCTGGGGGCGTGGGCCCAGAGGGGCGGGGCCGGGTGGGGGCTCCGCGAGGGACACTGGGGCAGTGTGCCCCCCGCCCGCCCGGGACGCCACTCTCGCCACTCTCGCTCTCTGTCTGCTCTGGACTTTGCCTCCCGGGTGGGCGGGGCAGGGAGGGGGCCGCACCTGCTTCCCCGGCGCGCCTTCTCCTGGCCACCTGCCCACAGGTGAGGCCCGGCACGGCGAGGGGTCGTGCACCGCTCGGCACCGTCTGCCCCCCGGGGGACACCCGGGGAGCAGGGAGCACCCCCCCGCCCCCTCGCCCCTCTGGACCCAGCGGGGTCTCGGGCGCTGGGCTCCTGGCGCTGCACCCCAGGAGCTCTGAGGCTTCCGGGGCCCGGGCTCCCTCCTGCCCGGGGCTCCCCAGCTGCCAGGGGAGGGACCCGGCTGTGGCCCCCACACCAGAGGACAGGGGACCCCCTTTGGTTCTGGGAATTCTGGGAGTTTCTGGGGAGACATCCCCCAGCGCCGGCCAGGCCTCGGGGCGTGGCAGCCCCCCTCAAGTGCGGGGAGCGGTGGGGGGGGGCGGGGCTGGCTGAGTCCAGCAGGTGCGGCCGCAGCGTGCGGGTGGGGTGGGGTGTCAGGGAGCACAGCTGGGGTGGGGGGTCCTGCGCTCAGCCTGGGACTCCGCGAGGTTGGAGTGGGGGGCTGGGCTCCGCTAGGGGTCGGGGGTCAGGGTGGGGCTCAGCGCCAGGGGCTGGGGGCTTGCTGGGGGTCTCAGCCGGGAACGGGGGCTTTTCCTGCCCAGAAGAGCCCGGAGCCCCTCCCCGCCGGGCGTCCGAGCCTGGGCCCCTCCGGCAGCCCTTTGCCCCCAGTGCCAGGGCCATCAACCCCCTTCTCTCTGGTCTGGGCAGGGAACAGGGAACAGGGTGGGGCTGGGAGGGGCAATCCAGGAGGCTGCCTGGAGGAGGCGGCTGCCGAGGCCTTGAGCTGCGGGGCTGGGCACCCAGCACTGGGGCAATTGGGGGAGGGGCCCCTGGTGCCGTCCTGGGGCTTTCGCAGCCAGCTGGGCGTGGAGCCCCGTCTCCTCCCTACGCACGGACGGGGAGACCGAGGCTGAGCGAGGGGGAAGGCCTGCCCCGCCGCGAACGCGTTTGTTGAGTGCCTACTGTGCACACCCCTCGGCTGCCAGGAGGGGGGATGCCCCTGAGGTCACGGAACCAAGGAGCTGCTGGGGGGGGGGGGCGCTGAGGAGGAAGCTGTGCCCCCAGCTTGACCCCACCCCCAGCACCTGACACCCACCACCCATCTCCCTGGAATTACCGTCCCGCGTGGGTAAAGCTCCTGAGCTCTCTTCTACAGCACCTGCCCGGGTGCCTGTCGTTAAGCGCCTCCTGTATACCAGGCTCGGGGCTGCAGGAGGGGACACGTGCCTGGGGCTGCAGGGAGGTTGGAGGTGGGTGAGGGCGAGGCCGTAAATAAACCCCTTGCCCTCTCAGGCCCTGGGCCACGGTGCCTTCCGAGCAGGGCGTCCCCATGGGCGGCCCTGCCTGCACCCTCCGCGGCCCCGGGGAGCCTGCCCTCCGGGGCGAGGACCCAGCCCGGCTGCCCCGGGCCCCGCTGGGGCTGCTCGGCCGGCCGCTTGCTCCTCGCCGGCTCTTCACTACTTCAGCACGAAAGGCTGCCTGGCGGCGGAGGCACGGCCTTAGAAGTTTGCTTCCTGCGCCGCCCAGGGAGGCCCGGCCTCCTGGTGAGAACGGGGGCGCGCGGCTCTCGGCCGGTCGGCGTAACGCAGGGGCCGTAAGGGCTCAGCGGCGCCAGGGGCCGAGGCCGGGGCTGCAGGAGGGGCTGGCGACCGTCGGGAGGGACGGAGGCTCGGGGGTCCCCCAGGGGAGGTGTCCTGTGAGCTGGCGGGAGGGAGGCCACGGAGGAGCAGAGCAGGGTCAAGGCAGGGAGCTGCAGGAGGCGCAGGGGTGTTCCAGAAGGTTCCTGGAAGAAGTGCTTGGCGGGAGCCCGGATGCCTGAGGGGAAGGCCGGACAACCCCCCCAGAGCACTGGGTCAGGGTGTCATCCGGGGGCCCCGAGGCCCCACCCAGGCTCTGGGGCAAGGTCCACCGCCTTCCCGCAGCGTCCTGGCCTGCTGGCACCACAGCAGGGATTGTCTGGGCTGTGACGAAGGCGTCCCAGGGGCGGGCGCAGGGCACGGAACAGCCTGTGGGGGCCGGGCAACCCGAGGCCTCCTCTCTGGGCCCCAGTTTCCCCCCGACAAGGCTTGGGGTGGGCCAACTAGGGCTGGATGAACACCTAGTGAAGGAGAGCAGGTGCAGCTCAGGGGTTGAGCACCTGCTTCCCATGTATGAGGTCCTGGGTTCGATCTCTGCTACCTCCAAAAACAAAAATTACCGAAGGAGTCTTGGCATGAGGGGAAGGCAGGAAGGGCTTTGCCTCCTGGGAGAGGGGCCGATGAGCTCACGGGGGTAAGGGAGCACCCCAGGAAGCTTTCTGGGAGGTGGCATTTCTTGTGGGCTGGTGATACAACGGGACACGATGTAGACTCTTGGGGTCGGGGTTGCCTTGACTTCACTGGGCTGCGAATGAAGCCCAAATGGGCCCATAAGCAAGGAAGGGTAGGGGTTCAGGCACGGCTGCATCCAGGAGCTCACACAATGTTTTGGGGCGCTGGTGGGTATTGGACTTGCTCCCCAGCCAGAACTTGTGTCCCCCAGCAGTTCTCCACCCCATCCGCCTACCCAGCAACTCCAACGGAAAGGGTCCAATGTCCCTCATCAGGTCCAAAGCCTCAGGTTTTCCGGTTAATTACCTGATTGGCTAATTGAGCCAATCAGAGGCCAGAAGGTAGAATGCTCTGATTGGCTGAGCTGGGTCATCCGTGGGCCAATCACAGAGGCCAGAGGGTAGAATGCTCTAATTGGCTGGGCCAGGCCACTCCCCCGTCCCTGAGCCAATCACAGAGGCCGCTGGCCCCGGGGCTGTCCCTTTAGGCCTGGAAATTGCCCCTTGACCCAGATGCCCAGGCGGTGGCCTCGGGAACCCTGAGCAAGGTCGTTTCCTCCTCCCTCAGCGAGCCCAAGGCATCCGTCTCCGCCCCACCAAGGAAGGCCTCCAGCGTCTGGCCGGTGGGCTGGGACCCCAGGAGATGGACCGAGTGACCAGATACCCCATCTTCGGCATCCCCCACTCGCCCCGGGTCACCGGCCTGGCGCTCGACGGGGACGCCAGCTACACGTTCGAGCTGGTGGGCGTGGGGCCCGAGGCGGCCGGCTGGTGCTGGGATGGGCCGCAGGCGTGGCCTGAGGCCCGGCCGGACACGGCGGGCCAGGGGACGGCCCCCGGCTGCCGCGCCCCCCGCGGCCAGCTGTCCCTGCAGTGGCCACCCTCGGAGGAGACGAGGCCCTTCCACCTGGACGCCGCGGACACCTTCCCCAGGAGGTCCCGGGGCCTGCAGTGGGAGCGCGGCGCGGCCGTCCAGGAGCAGGCGGTCAGGGCCCCCGGCACGGCGGCCACGCCCCGGGGCGCCCCCGACCCCCCGGACGGGGCCCCCCGCCCGCCCCTGGAGGAGAAGGCGGTGGACACGGAGCAGATCGACTTCCTGGCAGCAAGGCAGCAGTTCCTGAGCCTGGAGCGGGCGCATGGCGGGGACCCCCAGACCGCCCCAGCCAGGGGGACCCCTGGGGCCGTCCCCAGGCTCAGCCAGGCCCCCCGCGGGCCCCACCTGACCAACGGGTCTGTTGTCCCCATCCAGTCCCCCGCGAGGCAGGAGGTCAGGGATGAAGGGACGGCCCACGGCACGCCCGCCAGCTCCCCCGTCCCCGCCGCGGACGCCCCCGGCCAGGAGACGCCCATCGAGCGGGAGATCCGCCTGGCCCAGGAGCGCGAGGAGGCCCTGCGCGCGCAGAGGGGGCTGCGGCGGGCAGCCAGCCAGCAGGAGCTGGTGCAGGTGCCCGCGCGGCCGCTGCTGGCCCAGGCCGGCCTGGGCGCCGCCCCGCGCCCCGAGAGGGGCCGCCCGTCGCTCTACGTGCAGTGGGACCTGGCGCGGGACACGCAGCGCGAGCAGCTGCGCTGGCAGGAAGGCCTGCGGGCCGGCCGCGCGCCCAGCCCCGACGCGGTCCCCGCGGGCCCCGGGCCCAGGAGGAGCCCCAGCCCAGAGCCCACCCTGGACATGGCCGTCCGGGCCCCCGGGGCGAGGAAGGGGGGCCACCTCCCGCCCGATGCCCACCGGCGGTCCCCGGGCCCCGGGGGCACCCGGCGGGAACGCCCGGCCTTCGGCGCGGACGGCCTGCCCGGCGCTCGGTCCACAGGTGAGCCCGAGGCCCTGGGGCCCCGGAGGCACCTCTTGGAATTCTCCGGAAAGTCCTCGGAGGCCCAGCGAGAGCCCCGGAAGCCCGCCCAGGGGTCTCTGCGAGCCAGCAGGGGCGTCTTGCGGCGGGAATACTTCCTCCTGCGTCCCCTGCGGTTCCGGGTCCTGGATGTGCCCCAAAAGGACGGGGTGCCCCAGTCCCGGGGCCTGGAGGTGGCCGGTGCCCCGCCGTGGAGGCTGCACAGGAGCAGCTCGTCCGAGCTGCTGGAGAGGGAGGTGGAGAGCGTCCTGCGGCGCGAGCGGGAGATGGCGGAGGAGCGGCGCAGCATCCTCTTCCCCGAGGTCTTCTCGCCGTCGTCCGACCAGGACGGTGACCAGGACTCCAGGAGCTCCTCCCGGGCTTCGGGTGAGGACGGCCCCGGGGCGCCGGGGGCCCCCGATCGGCCACACCCCCCGGCGGGAGGCTTGGGAGCAACCGGTGTGCCTGTGCGTGGGGCGCTTTGTGGTTCGACACAGGCGGGTTTGCTTGTGCTGTTCCCCTCGGCGGCTGTGCCGCTCGTCAACAGGAAACCCCTGCCCCGGCGCTTTGTTTTTCCAAAAGGTTTATTTCATTTACTTACTTCTCTTCACCCCTCCTGGTTTGCACTTGCCGTGTCTGTTCCTTGTGCACTCTTTTCTTCTCTTCTTTTCAGGAGGTGCTGGGAGCCGAACCCCGAACCTCCCACGTGGGAGGGAGAGCCCTAATCTCTTGAGCCGCCCCAGCTCCCTGCTTGTCGTGTCTCTCATTGTGTGTCCTCTTTGTGCCTCTTGTTGCATCACCTTGTTGCGTCATTTCATCGTGCCAGCCCATCACATCAGCTCACCATCTTGCTCGTCTTCTTTAGGAGGCACCAGGAACAGAACCTGGGGCCTCCTGTGTGGTAGGCGGGAGCTCAATTGCTTGAGCTGCATCTGCTTGCCCCTGTTGCTTTTTTTTTTTAAGTTTTATTTTTTATTTATTTCTCCCACCCTCACCCCATTCCCCCTGTTGTCTGCTCTCTGTGTCCATTCACTGTGTGTTCTGTGTCTGCTTATATTCTCATTAGGCGGCTCTGGGAACCGATCCTGGGACCTTCCGGAGTGGGAGAGAGGCAGTTACTCTCTTGCGCCACCTCAGCTCCCTGTTCTGCTATGTCTTCTTATTGTCTCTCCTCTGTGTCTGTTGTTGCGTCATCTTGCTGCGCCAGCTCTCCGCATCGGCCGGCACTTGTGCGTGGGGCTGCATTCCCATGTGGGCCAGCTCGCCCTCACCAGGGGGCCCTGGGCATCGAACCCTGGACCTCCTGTGTGGTAGGCGGGAGCCCAGCTGGATCCCGCCATTGCTTCTTGATGTTTTCCTCCTTGAATGACAGCCCATCTCCCGCCCCCCGCTCCGGCCGCCCCGCCGCGCTGGCTTGATCTGCCGGTCCGTTTTCCCTCCGCTGTCTCGTCCGTCCAGCTCCCCGATGCCTCTGTGCCTCGCGGGCCGGGTCACCAGGCTCTGCGCCCCTTCCTGACGCCCCGCTTTCCTCTGCCCCCCCCCAGGCATCACGGGCAGCTACTCGATGTCTGAGTCGCCCTTCTTCACCCCCATTCACCTGCACTCGGACCTGGTGTGGACGGTAGAAGCCGAGCCTGGGCCCCCGGGGGCCCCCCTGGAGGACGCCCCCTGGCGGAGAAAGAAGGAGCTGCGGGTGAGTCCGAGCGGAGGCCACCTCTCCCGACTGAGACTCGAGTCTGACCCGGGTTCGAGTCCTGTCTCCCACCCCGCCGGCGACTGTGCCTCGGTTTACCCCATGTGTGAGGTGCAGCATGGCTAGACCGGGCCTTGCTTCCACCTCTGGGCATCTGCCCTCAGGGGCCACGGCGGCAGGGCCTGCGCGGGGGTCTCCAGGCCCCAGGCTGAAAGCGCCGCTGCCTCGAGGGGGGCGGGGCTTTGACAGTTTAGACCCTCATCCCGGTGACACCGCGCACCCCTGCCCCTGCCTTTGGCACCTTAGTGGCAAGCCTTGGCACCCCCATTTTACAGAAGGGGAAACCGAGGTACCCAAAGCCCAAGTCTTACAGCCCCTGAGCTCCTGAGTCGGGACTCGAACCCAGGCCCAGGTCAGCAGCCACGAGGCCACGCTCCTCCCTGGCTGGGGGAGGGGGCCTTGCCCACCTGACGCTCCCAGCCTGCCCCAGGAGGTGGGCCTCGGAGGACGGTGAGGACCCAGGATCGGGTGTTCAAGTCCCAGCCCCGTCCCTCGCCCACTGTGAAGCCTTGCGCAAGTCGCTGCCCCTCTCTGACCCTCGGTCTCCTCTTCTGTGACATAATTGCTATAAGCGCAGCCCCCTCCAAGCCCCCGGGTCCACCGTCTCTACGAGGGTTGAGATGAAATACTTGCAAAGGATGACGGGCTGTGTCCAGGGCAGCAGCACGACGGGTGGCTTTAGTTTGGGGTCCTCGAGGGGCGCCTGGTGGGGGACGCCTACCGATCTGCCCAGGGGGGCGGGGCGGGACAGGCGCCTGGGGCTGACGTGTTCTCCTCCCTGCAGTACTCCAGCCTCCTCGGGTCCGACCACGTCAACTCGGAGGTGAGCGCTCACCCGCGGCCTCGTGCCCCCACCCCGGCCACCAGGGCCTTTCTTCGGGGCGTGGGGGCTCTGGCACCTGCGGTGGGCTCCGCCGCCCCCTGCTCGGGCTGCCCGCGGGCGTGGGCTGGGGGAGGACTCCCCGCGGAAGCCGGGACCGCGGCCCCTCGGGGCCACGCTGACCCAGACAGAGCCCCGTGCGGGCTCGTGCGTTCCCGGCCACGTCACGAGGGGTAGGGGGTCAGGAGCGGAGGGGATGAGCTGCGTCCGCGTGGGTGGGACGGGGTCTGACGGGGCTTCTCCCGCCCTCGCAGGTTCTGGAGGCCACGCGCGTGCCGCGCCACAAGAGCCCCCTGGCCGTGCGCTGGGAGGCCGGCCTCTACGCCAGCGAGGACGAGGACTGAGCCGGGCGCTGGCCCCTCCGCGGGCCGAGGCCGCGCCCCCCAGGAACCCTCGTCTCGCCCCGACGGGGCTGGGGGCTGACTTGGGCCTGTCGGCTCTTGACCAGACGCACTGGGGGCCAGAAGGAAGGAGGCCCCTTCCCAGTCCCGGGTGTGGCTCGTCCCGCTAGTCTGAGGGCGGAGGGCCTGGTCGAGGAGGGGTCGCGGGTCCCCACCCCAAGCTGTCGAGAAGAGGGTTCTAGAGGAGACCCCCGCCCAGCCCGGCCCGGCCCCCGTGAAATAAAGCAAGCGAGCTGCCGCCTCCGTCCCCGCCTGAGCAGGCGCCGCGCCCGGAGCCTCCCCCGTCTGATTTCTCATGGCGGCCCTCGCCGTCCCCAGCTGCCTGCTGCCTCTGCCCCCACCCGCTCTGGTGCCTCGGTTTCCCCCCACACGGGGGATGACGATCGCACCGGCCTCCCAGGGGGCTCGGGGAGTTGGTGAAACGCCCTCTGCGTTTGGGGCAGTGATGCCTGAGTCAGACCCCCAAGCCGGGCTCGGGGGAGGGAGCTGGGGTGGGGGCTGCATGTGGGCAGAGCAGGGTGCCTGAGGGCGGAGGCAGGGCCTGTGGCCACAGGGAGAACCTAGTGTGAGGGAGGAGGCACGGCCCCACAACACAGGTCAATCCCAGTCTGAGGGAGGAGGCTGGCTCTGTCCACAGGGAGAGCCTGGGCCTGTCTTTCCTTCCTCCTGTCTGTCTCTCCCTCCTCTCCCCCCACCTCTTTTCCGGGTCCTCAAAACCCTGCTCTCAGCCCAGTCACTGTTTCTTTGTTCTGGCCGTAAAGAAGCTCAGAAACAGGAAACCCGTTTCCCCGGTTGGAGGCCGGCTCTGCTGCCTGTGGGTCCCGGGCACAAAGCTCCCACCCACCGTGTGCTCCCCCCGGCCTGGGGCCCCGCACGCCACCCCCCCCCCCCCGTGTGCTCCACCCTCCCCCGGCCTGGGGCCCTGCACACACACACCCCCCCCCCCCGCCTGGGGTCCCGAGCACAATGCCCCCCCGCATACACCCCCCCAGGCCTGGGGTCCTGGGCACAACGCCCCCCCATGTGCTCCATCCCCCCCCCCGGCCTGGGCCCACCCCCCCCACATGCTCTCCCAGGCCTGGGGCCCCGCACGTCCCCCCCCCCCCCGCGTGCTCCACCCTCCCCCGGCCTGGGGCCCTGCACACACACACCCCGCGTGCTCCCCCCGGTCTGGGGTCCCGAGCACAATGCCCCCCCCGCATGCACCCCCCCAAGCCTGGGGTCCTGGGCAAAACGCCCCCCCATGTGCTCCGTCCCCCCCCCCCGGCCTGGGCCCAACCCCCCGCGTGCTCTCCCGGGCCTGGGGCCCCGCACGTCCCCCCCGTGTGCTCCCCCCATCCTGGGGCCCCGCACGCCCCCCCCCCCGCGTGCTCCACCCTCCCCCGGCCTGGGGCCCTGCACACCCCCCCCCCCCCGCATGCACCCCCCCAGGCCTGGGGTCCTGGGCACAACGCGCCCCTATGTGCTCCGCCCCCCCCCGGCCTGGGGCCCCGCACGTCGTCCCCCCCCCCCACCCCCGCGTGCTGCCCCGGGCCTGGGGCCGCTCCCCCTGCCTGCCCCGCACCCCGACACCAGCTGCCCTGAGGCTCCGTCACTCCCTGGGCCCCAAGGACCCGGGACGCGGGGCAGCGTTTCTGGGAGCAGGAGATCGGGGGAGCCACACGAATCTGGAGGCGAGGGACCCCCGTGCGCCCACATGGACGGGGCCAGATACCCGGGGCTCCGCCGGCGGGAAGGCTCCGTCCCGAGCTGGGGGCCGGCAGCGTGACCGAGCCGGAGCCTCGGGGAACTTTCTCGCTCTTCTGTTTGCAATGGTGTAAAATTCACAGAAAAGGAGCGGGTGCGGCTCAGGGGTTGCGCGCCCGCTTCCCTCGTATGAGGTCCCGGGTTCGAGCCCCGGTAGCTCCTAAAAAAAAGCCCACACGTCACAAAATCCCGCCTGTAAGCCTGGCAGTTCAGCGGGTGCTGGGATCTCCACGGGGTCGTGCACCCGCCACCCACGTCAAATCCCCACGCCTCCCCGCCCCCCAGCCCCTGCCGCCACGAGCCCCTTCCCCTGCCGCGCATTTGCCCGTTTGGACGTTTCGTATAAACAGAATCGCGCACGGCGTGGCCGTCCGTGTCTGCTTCTCTCGCTGAGCGTCTCCAAGCCGTCGAGCAGCAGCGCGGCCCAGCCTCGTTCTTTCCACGGCCTCTGGGGACGGAGCCGCCCGGCTCATCTCCGGGTGGACGCGCAGGCTGTGTCCGCTTCGGGGCGCCGCGGCGAGCACGCATGAATTTTAAGCACCTGCTTCCCTGAGTCTTGACGTAGTCACAGAACATTCCAGAACATTCTGGGGGCCCAGGACGTCCCCTCGGGCCCCTTCCAGTGGGAAGGGCGGCTGACGCCAGCGGGGCGGTCCTCTGGCCTGCAGCCTGTGAACTCGCAGCCTTGAGCCCCCGGTGCCCGCGCGTCGGCCTGCCCGCGCCGCCCGCCATCCCGCTTTGACTGGCGCCGCCGGAGTCCGTGGGACACACCGAGGGTGCAGGACGCGCCTCTAAGCCGTAAACGTGGCGGAGGCAAAGCGTGTCCCAGAGGCCCGGCGGGGAGCCGTGGGCGCCCCAGTGACCGCCAGCTGCTGGGGGCTCCCGGTTCTGGAGCCACAGGGAACGAGTCCGGCCGACAGTGGCCTTGGAAGTGGAGCCTCCGGCCCGCGACTGGACACGAGCTCTGAGGGGGGCCCTCAGCAGGGGAGGCGGCGGGCGGGCCCCAATCCTCCCCCCGACACCGGGAGGCCGCAAATGCGCCCTCCTGACGGCCGATTCGGGCCGCGGGCTCCCAGGGGTCCGTGTCGCAAGGGGCAGAGATGCGTTGCAGCAGTTTGATATGGATAGGAATTCCAAAACAGATACGGATTTTGTTTGTGATCTGGTCTGTACCTGGCGTGATTGAGGTATGACTGGGGCTTCGACTGGGCCACGTCAGCAGGGCGTTGAGTCTCCGCCCCTTGGTGGGTGGGGGCTCACAGATAAAAGGCAAAGGGCAGGGCTGAGGGTTTCTGATGTTGGAGTTTGCTGCTGAAGCCTTAAGCTGGAGCCCTGGGAAGTCAGCTCCCAGAAGAAAGAGGAGCCAGCCCCAGGAAGAGAGGAGCCCTGAGCCCAGGAAGAAGCAAGACCCTGGAAGGGAGGCGCCCAGGAAGCCTGAGCCCTCGCAGACGTCAGCTGCCGTCTTGCTCCAAACAGACTTTGGTGAGGGAAGTAACTTACGCTTTATGGCCTGGTAACTGTAAGTTTTTACTCCAAATAAATGCCCTGTATAAAAACCAACTGATTTCTGGTATTTTGCATCAGCACCCTTTGGCTGACTAATACACACGTGTTCTCAGCCTCACGGTCTCAGGCTGCCCAGCTGATCTTGCTCACTGCGCGTCACAAAACCAAGACAAAAAAAGGAAACAATAGAAGGGCCTGGGAGAGAAATGGACTTGGCTCAACTGATAGAGCATCTGCCTACCACGTGGGAGGTCCAGGGTTCAAACCCAGGGCTCCTGACCCGTGTGCTGAGCTGGTCCATGCGCAGTGCTGATGCGCACAAAGAGCGTCGTGCCACGCAGGGGTGTCCCCCGCGTAGGGGAGCCCCACGTGCAAGGAGTGCGCCCCGTAAGGAGAGCTGCCCAGCGTGAAAAAAATGCAGCCTGCCCAGGAATGGTGCCGCACACACGGAGAGCTGACACAGCAAGATGACACAGCAGGGGGGGGGGTATATGTGGACCTCATATTTTTTTAATGTAACATTAAAAATAAATTAATTTTTAAAAAAAGAGAAAAAAGCAACAAATAAAAAAAAAAAAAGATGACACAACAAAAGGAGACACAGATTCCCAGTGCCGCTGACAAGAATCCAAGCAGACACAGAAGAACACACAGTGAATGGACACAGAGAGCAGACAACTCGGGGGGGGGGGAAGAGGAGAGAAATAAATAAAATAAATCTTTAAAAAAAAAAAAAAGCCCTGGGAGCCGTCCGGAGGGCTGCCACATGCTGACCTAAAAACAAAAAGCACGGGGGCGGCCCCTGGATGTCCCCTGCCTGGCGCGCTCTGTGGGGCGAAGCACGAGTTTGACGCGCTCCGTGTGTCTCGCGTCCCGTCCCACTGCGGGGGCTTTCTTTCAGTTTCAGCCTTTTAACGAGGCCACCGCTGGAAAACGGAGGAAGAATTCCACCCGCCGGCGGAGCGGACGCGTTCCAGAGGGGATCCCGTGGGCGGTTTCTACGAATCTCTCGTGGAATTCCCGAGGGAGGGAGTGTTGGGCACGAGGCAGGTGCAGCCCCCGGGGGCTGGCAGTTTGGAGACCCCGTGTCTGCACCTCCCCAGTGCCCCTCGATATGGCCTGGTTTCCTCCCGACTCAGAGAATCACAATCCGCCCTGGGGAGGGGGGAGAACTCACCAGAAAAGCTGAACCATGAGCCGAGCCTGGCGTCCTCCCCCCACGTCTCCCCACTAGTGTTTTCTCAGGGTCCCAAGGTCTCCCCCAGGCGTTGCTCTTATTTATTTCACTCCCACAGGATCCTGTTGGTTCACGCAGGAAGCGCCAGAGACCGGGCTGCCTTTCGCGGTTCCTGTAGTCGCTGCTTGGGTGTATGTGTCAGCTTTTGCTGAGTAACAACCAGCCCCAAAACTTAAGTGGCTCGAAACGGTAGCAGATCCGTGGGCTGGTGGCTCAGTGGGCATCTCTCCCCCTGTACTTGCTCACACAGCTGCGCTCGGTGTGGGGGGCTGCCTGGTCTGGGACGGCCCCCCCCCATGCCTGGCAGTTGGGGCTGCTTGGTCAGGGGACAAGGGTAGGATTGCGAAATAAAAGTCAGGACACCAGGTTAGATTCAAATCTCAGATGACAGGGGCAGAGTTTTTAGCATAAGTATATCCCAAACATCGCACGGGACATACTGGGACTGAAAAGTCATTCTTCGCTCATCTGCACTTTGAAGGTAACTGGACTTCCGGATTGGGATTGGCTAAATCTGCTGCCCGAGCTGGGGTGGCTCAGTCACGGTGTCCCGGGCTGCCCCGGGCAGGAGCTGGTGCCCCAGGCCTCCCGAGGCTTCTGGAGTCGTCCCATCAACCAATCTGTGTCACACGCCCGGCCCCGTCAGCTCGGAGGGGCCTGGGGGCAGGAGCGCGGTCCCCTGGGGAGCAAGCCGCATGGCCCGTGTTTCCTCCTCCGAGACGTACAATTGACAATAGACTCCCCTCAGAGGGTTGCGGGAGGGCCCACGGCTTAACAGAGTGGCCCCGGTATGCAGTAAGTGCCAAACTAGTACTGGCTTGGGTGGCGATTTGATTCATGTCAGTGTCCCCACCAGGCTGGGTGGCTCGGGGCGGGCAGCAGCCCGGGCTGTCACCTCCCTGTCCCCAGCGCCCGGCCCGGCACCTGGTAAACAGTAGGCGCTCAATGCCGGCACCGTTCAGATCAGCAGGCACCCCGAGAGCCAGAGGGGCGCCTCCAGCAGCCCCCGGGCTTTGACAGTCGTAAGGCAGTGCACGAGGCCCTGCAGGTGGGCCCCGACCTGAGCCCAGGACCGGCCTCGTTTGGGGTCTCGGATGGGGCCACCCTGGGTGGGCGGCCGGAATCCAACGAGGGATCTTGGAGGAGGAGGGGCCAGGCGGACACAGGGGCGACAACCACTAGCCACGGGGCAGCCCAGCCTTCGGCCCCTCCCGCACCTTGATTTCGGTGAACGTGGGAGCAGGGTGGCGAGGGCAGCCTCTCGGACGCGGGGACACCTGAGCAGAGGCCAGGAGGCGAGGAGAGGATGCTAGAAAGAACGCTGCCCCTGGGAGAAAACAAAAGCTCACCTGATTGTGGAGGAGAAAAGAGTTTTATTAACCATCTTGCAAGAAGGGACAAAATGACCGGCGCGACAAACAACAAGAAACAGTGATATTTATACCCCAAACCTAACAGCGGGCCCCTCCCCTGTGACTGGGTCCCCCAGGGCTTACAGCCTATCGAGAGCTCACGCACTTGCCGGGTTCCTGCTCTGATCCCCGCCCTCTAAGCTCCCTGCACTCCCGCAGGCTCCGGCTCTGCTTTCACCCCGGGCGCGCTTTTCAAATTTGGGGCCACATGCCCCCAGCACGCGCCACGGGCAATCCGCGCTAGAGCCCCGCCCCCGGCACTCACCATTGGCTCTCCACTCTCTAGCCACGCCCCCAGCACGCACCATGGGCTTTCCCTGCTCTACCCCGCCCCCGGCACTCGCCATTGGCTCTCCCCACTCTAGCCACGCCCCCAGCACTCGCCATTGGCTCTCCCCACTCTAGCCACGCCCCATCACTCACCATTGGCTCTTCTCATTTTGGCCCCGCCCCCAGCACTCGCCATTGGCCCGCTCTAGCCTCGCCCCAGCATTCACCATTGTCTCTCCCCGCTCTAGCCCTGCCCCCAGCATTCACCTTGGGCTGTCCTTGCTCTAGCCCCGCCCCCAGCATGCACTATTGGCTCGTCTCGCTCTAGCCCCGCCCCCAGCACTCACGATTGGCCCTCCCCGCTCTAGCCCCGCCCCCAGCACGCGCGATTGGCTCTCCCTCATTTCCCCACCACTTTCCAAATTCCTGGCGCGCCACAGCCGCTGGCTCCGCTACCCTCCCTCCTCCAACAGCAGGGCTCCGGCTTCCCTTCGTGAAAATTAAACTTGACCCTTTTCCACAAGGAGGAGCCGGGGAGCTTCCCAGGAGGATGGGGCTCGAGCAAAGGTCCTGGGGCAGGGCCGTGCCTGGCCAGCGGGGGACGGCGAGGGGGCCCGTGTGGCGGCTGAATGGGGGGCACGCGCACGGGGCAGGCGGGAGGCAGGTCGAGCAGGGCCTGGTGGGCTTTGCCAGGGAGGGGGGAGCCACGGAGGGCTGTGGGCGGAGGCCCCGGCCCTGCCTCGGGTGCTGGCGGCGCCCCCCGCGGCTGCAGGGGCGCAGGCGGAGGCCAGGGTGGGTGCGCGGGCCTGGAGGGGCGGGCAGAGCCTGCTCCTGCCCTTCGCTGGGTGAGGAGTGTCGGTGGAGGGGGCAGGAAGCGGCCAGCCCCGAGCGCCCGCTCATGGCGCCAGGCGTCCTGGGTCCTGCCCCTCCCCGGCCCGTGGACCAGGGCGCGCGGCCACCCTGGACGCTCTCGCCGCGGCCTCGAGGAGAAAGCCGAGCGCCCTGGGTCCCGCACACCCGGCCGCGAGCCCTTCGGGTGAAGCAGGCGGGGACCGTCCAGGCAGGTGGCCCGGGGGCCACGTGGCGCCTGCAGGGGCAGCGCCCGGCCAGCAGCCTGGGAGCCCGGGACGACAAGGGGCCGTGGGCGGGATTCGTGTCGCCGTTAAACTCCGCGACCTCCAGGACTCCACCAACACCGGGTGCCGGCGACGCTGTGGGGACAGGGACAGCCGCCTGCGCGTCGTCCGGTCCCTCGGGAGGCCCCACTCTCAGCTGAAAACCGCTTGAACACCCAGGCCCGGCGGCCACAGGTCCGGCTGCCCGGCGGCCACAGGGGACGCGCCAACGCCCGCGGACGAGGAGGTCAGGCCAGGAGGTTTGTGGCAGCTTCCTGGCGAGGGCGGGGGCGAGAAAGAGAAACAAGCTTCACGCCCATGTCAAGAGAAGCCCTTGCCGGAAGACGGGGAGCAGTAGCCGACCACAGAACGAGGGGGTCTCTACAGATGGGGAGAGTTCTAGAGCGTGGGCTCCTGAGCGGGGAAAAAATGCAGAGCACAAAACACGTTACCTGAGCTCACAGGGGCAGCCGTGCTCGTAGAGGACAGGCTGGCAACGTGCACACGGCGGCAGGCGCTTAGCCTGGGGGCGGCGGGGACGGAAGGGGGTCTTTGATCTGACCTGGAAATCTAATTTCAGCAGGTGGGATTGTTCTCGTCCAGCTTATGAATGTGACATCGGTTATTACAGAAAAGGAGCTTCTTGGTGAACTGGCTGTTATCGGTTAGCAACGGCTGCGTAACAAATCACTGCAACCTCAGCTGCTTGAAGCCACGCGCAGCGTAGCGTGGGATGGTCAGGGCCGAGGTCACTGGGACGTTGGCCAGGCTGCGTCCTCACGGGAGGCTCGACTGGCAAAGGACCCACTTCCAAGCGCACTCGGATGTTGGCAGAATTATTTCTTATGATAAGACTCAGGTCCTTGTTTTCTTCTAGCTTGTCTTGGGTCCTAGACAGGTGCCCCTCCCCATAAAGAGTGCACAGCATAGTTGCTTACTTCTGCCTGGTCATTTTTATTTTTTTCCCAAAGATTTATTTATTTTTAGTTATTCCCCGCCACCTCGTTGTTTGTGCTCGCTCTCTGCTCTCTGTGGCTGTTCATCTTCTTCTTTAGGCAGCACCCGAAACTGAACCCAGGACCTCCCGTGTCGGAAGGAGGCACCCAATTGCTTGAGTTACATCTGCTCCCTGCTTGTTGTATCTCTAATTGTGCCTCCTTGTTGCATCAGCTTGTTGTGTCAGCTCGTTGTCTCGCTCATTTTCTTTGGGAGGCCCTGGAAACTGAAGCCAGGACCTCCCACGTGGTGGGCGGGCACCCAACTGCTCGAGCCACATCCGCTTCCCCTTGGTCACGTTGTGAGGCTCTCCTGATTAGGCCAGGCCCACCCAGGAAAGCCTTCCCTTTGATGAACTCAAGGCCAGCTGACCTGGGGCCTTCTGAAAAATCCCTTCGCCTTCGCTCTACGACATCCTGCCGGCATCGGGGAGCTGGCACGGGACGTGTGCACAGGGAGAGGGACCCTCAGGGCCATCTCAGAATTCTGGGCATTTGGGGGGACTTAAAGAGGGCTAGGGCGTGGCCCGGGGTCAAACGCCCCCCAGCTCCTTACTCCCTGGGCCACCTTGGATGAACGAGGCACTTCCCCTCCGAGCCTCAGTTTCCCCGTCAGTAAAAAGGGGACTTACCCGCCACCCCAGAGCAGACGGCGGGTGAAGGGCGCTGCCGCGGGCGCGTCACCCCCTCTGACTTCCTCCCTCTCGAGTCTCACACCGGCGGCCCGGGGGCCAAGGACCCAGCTTGGTGTCGTCCTGGTCGGCCACCACGGTTTACAAAGTAAACATTTATCTTTAAAGATAACTCAGGACATTCTGTGTAAAGCCCTGGCTTCCCGCTCGTCTTGCGGACCCCGAGCTGCGGCCGGGGGGCCTGGGCGTCCCGGGGCCGTGGTCAGCCGCGCAGCGTCCCCTGCCACCGGCCGCCTGCAGCCCGAGGTCAGCCGCGCGCCCGGGGCCCCTCGGGCGGTTGGCGGGCTTGGAGGTGGCCTGTGCAACGCGTCTTTAGGGACACCTCTTCCCGCAGCGCTTTCACCACGTTTCCCTTTTTATGAGAGACGTGAGGAAACTATCCTTGGAGAAAACTGGGCAGGGCCTGGCGGGGAGAAATTTCTCTTTAAAAATAAACCCTCCGTGTGCCTTTTCGAGACCCGCGTCCCGGCCGCCCCCCGCCCGCCCCCGTCGCACCTGCGGGTGGCAGGCTGCCGGGCCAGGTCCTCGAGGCTTTGTGCCCGGGGGAGACGCGGCGTGGGGAGAAGGTTCGGCGGTTCCTCTGGAAGCCAAGCGCGGAGCGACCCCGGGACCCTCACTCCACCCACCGTTCAGGCCCGGGGAGCGAGGAGGGGCTCGGGTCCTCGCATCCCGACGTGGCCGCAGGCGGGGGACCCAGCGTCCGTCGGCGACGTGGGCGAGCCAGCGGGGCCCGGGCGGCGGCGGGGGGCCCAGAACACGCGCGATCGCGGCGGGCCTCGAGGACTCGCGTCGGCGCGCGGGGCGGGGGGCCGCCGGCGTGAGGGCCCCGCGTCCAGGAGAAGGGGCCCGGCAGGGACAGAGGCGACGCGCGGGGCCGGCGGCGGGCACGGCGGGCCGTTGCTTCACGGGCACGGGCCTTCTGTTTGGGGTGAAGAGGAGGTTTTCGTAACGGGCGGTGGTGACGGTTGTGCGACCTCGTAAACGTTGTGGAACACTGAAAACGGTTAAAATGGCCAAGCTGTACGTTATATGCAGGTCACCACAATAAAATAGAATTTTAGTGTTAAAAACAAAACTCGAAAACCTCAGCCCGGGGCCGTGAGGGCCCTCTCGGGGCACCTGCTCCCAGCTTTCCCGCCGCCCCCCGGTCAGAAGGAAAACCCACAGGCCCAGGCCGCCGCCACCCTCCTCCCACCCTCTCCACAAACCCTCTTCCCATCCCGTGCCTCGGTTTCCCCGTCGATAAAACGGGGTGACGAGGTGAGGAAGAAACTAGGACGTTCCAAAAGGCACTTAGAGCGGGGCCTTGCATACAGTAAGCGCTCAATAAGTGTGACTGCCACGGTCGGTCGCCGTTGCTGACCCCACATCCGAAATTCTCTTTCCTGCGGAGGCGGACGCTGCAGCCCGAGGGCGCGGTGCGTGTGACAACGTCCCGTTTCAAAGGCTGCGGGGGACACCGCCGCGCGCCCGCCGCGTCCCCCCGGGCCCCGTCCGCCGCCGCCCAGAAGCGGACTCAACCCGGCTAGGCCCGGGCGGAGGCGCGACAAGCAGAGCCGTCCCCGCACACGGCGCGCCGCCCAGCGCGCAGGGGCCACGAGCCGGCACCGACGTGCCCCCCGCGGCTGAACCCCGACGCCGCCGCGGGGCGGGACAAGCCAGGCGCCGCGGACAGAGGCCGACCCGCGGACGCGAAGAATGAGAGCAAGCCAAGGTGCGGGGCAGGGGCCGGAGCCCGGGGGGGCAGGAGCGGTCACCCCGCGCCCGGCCATCCCCCCGGGGCCCCCTGGCCGACGGGGACGCGCGGCGCGGTGGGAGGAGGGCCTCGGCAGGGCACGGGCAGGGGCTGGGGGCTTCCCAGGCCAGCTCAAGCGGGAGCTCGGGTGCTGAAAGAAGACCTAACCTGCCGCGGGTATCGGGGCATGGCTGGACAAAGCGTGTCCCCCCTAAGGGACAGGCGGGGACGCAGCAAGTCCACCTTCTCTTGGCGGTGCAGGGCACACACCACCGGTTCTGGAATTCCCACCATCTGACCTAGAGAAACAGGTGCTACGAGCAGGGAATTAAGCAAAATGCTGGAGGCCTTAGATCTTCCCATTGTCTCAATTGTTCTCTATTATTAAGCTACAGGCTGTAGACTTCTTAGTTCTCAGAGACCTTCTGTCATTTTAAACTGACTTGTATATTAAGGGAAAAAAGTGTCTTGAGTAGGATGTTTTGTACTAACGCCTGGCCCTCTTCTGCGATGGGTATTGCGTTTGATTGTTGGGATTTTCTCTTTTTAAACATGGAACACTTGACTTTATTGCCAAGGGAAAAAAAAAATACTATTCCAGTGGGGGGAAAAAATAAAGGAAAAGAGGGAAAAGAAAAGGAAAGGGGTTGCTGAGAAGAAAAACAAATCAAAAAAACAAGAGCTGCCGGGGTCGTGAGGGGCCCGAGCGCGATCTCGTCCCACGCGGGCTCGAGGCCTCCCGGCTCGTCCTCGGTTTCGGCGGCTGAAGGCCGCAGCTTAGACGCGGCCGTGCAGGGGCGCGGCCCCCGGGCCCCTGCCCGGCCACGCGGGGATGGCCCGGTCTTTGCCTCTGGGAAAAGTCCTGCCTGGTTTTGCTTTGAGACGTGGCCTTATTCCTGTAAACAGAGCCGAGAGGCCTGGCTCAGCTCCTTCAGGGGCCTCCGAGCAAAGAGGAAGCCGCGGAAATTCGATTAACAGAAAACCAGCTCCGAGCGGGCTCAGAAGCCTCAGAGCCGTGCAGGGGGCCGTGCAGAAGCACATTTTCCAGAGCGGGAGTCAGGACAGCAGGTGCAGCGTCCTGCCGGGGCGATGGCTGGGTGGTGACCGCAGCAGGTTCCTGGAAATGTCAACAGCAGCCTGAGCTGTGTCGGAAAGTGGTTAAAATGGGAAATTCTCGGTTATGCAAGTATATGTTACCAGAATAAAACGTTTGAAAAACCGTAGAATTGTACAGCAGAGTGAGCCCCGCTGTAAAGCAGGACGACGGCTAATAGCGTAATTTTAATGACGTTTCATCTGTTCGAACGAAAGTGCCACGCTAGGGTGCAGCGTTGCTAGCAGCGCAACCCGTGGCGGGCACAAGGGAATCCCGTGCTCCCTGCAGGACCCGACAATTTCTCCAGGACAGAAAGCCTGGCGGGTCGCTCCGATGCGCGCTGCGAAAAAACATGGCCCGAGAGGCCACCGGCCCTCGGACGCCGCTGGTGTGAAACGTCCAGCCCGGGCAGCGCCACTGGACAGAGGCTGGGGGAGGCGAGTGGGGGGGACCGCAGGTGGGTGCAGGCTGCTTTTTGGGGGATGAGAATGTTCTGGAACTAGCCAGGTAGCCAGTAGCACCGTCTAGTAAACAGACTAAAACCCGCGGAAGCGTACACCCCAAGGGGGTGAGTTTTGTGATTTAGGAACGACATCTCAATTTTTAAAATCTCTTTTTATTTTGTTCTTATTCTTTTTTAAAAATTTTTTTTGTATTTTATTTTCAATTTTTATTTTATTTTTTATTTTTATTTTTATTTAAAGATTTATTTATTTATTTAATTTCTCCCCCTCCCCCGGTTGTCTGCTCTCGGTGTCTATTTGCTGCGTCTTGTTTCTTTGTCTGCTTCCGTTGTCGTCAGCGGCACGGGAAGTGTGGGCGGCGCCATTCCTGGGCAGGCTGCACTTTCCTTCGCGCTGGGCGGCTTTCCTCACGGGCGCACTCCTTGCGCGTGGGGCTCCCCTACGCGGGGGACACCCCTGCGTGGCAGGGCACTCCTTGCGCGCATCAGCACTGCGCATGGGCCAGCTCCACACGGGTCAAGGAGGCCCGGGGTATGAACCGTGGACCTCCCACGTGGTAGGCGGACGCCCTAACCACTGGGCCAAGTCCGCTTCCCTCGTCTTCTTTTTCGAGAGCGCTGGGGACTGACCCGGGGCCTCCCGCATGGGAGGCGGGAGCCCAGCTGCTCCACCCACATCTGCTCCTCTAATCTCAACTTTTCAAAGTGTCCCAACACATGGAGAAAGAGAAGGTGGAAGTGGTTAAAATGGAAGGGGCCAGGGTCCATCCCCACCTGGGCAGTGCCCTCGTCGCTCTGTGCCTCGGTTTCCCTGTCTGTGACACGGGCGCCTCGGAGCCTCCCACGGCGCGGGGTCTCTCACCTAATCACCTCCGCAAAATCCGCAAAGAGCCTTTTCCAGATCAGCTGCCGCTTACGGGCTCCAGGGCTTAGGGCCGGAAAAGCCCGGGGCCCACGGCTCAGCCTGCGCCGTCGCGCGGGGAGAAGCCCCCAAGCCGGCAGCGGGGAGGGTCTACTCCCCAGTCGACGCGGAGGAGCTTTTCCCACGCACTGAACGAGAACCCCGAGCGACGGGGAGGCCTTCGCCTGCGGGGGGCAGCGCATGGGCGGCTCGAGGGCTCGAGGGCTCGCGCCCACGCCGATACGGCCCGCCGGGCGCCCCGCAGGCCCTCAGGTCACTCCTGTGGGACCGCTCGGCGGGCAGCGGCGGGGCTGGGATTAAGGCTCCAGCCAGACCTCGCAGGAGCCACGGGCAGGAAGAGGCTTAAGCGACCCAGCAGTCCCAGGACCGCTAGCTGCCGAGTGGAGGCGGATCAGCGTCAGGCTCGGCCAGCTCCAGGGGTTCAGGCCGCGTAGCCAGGATCCCCCTTAGCACTGAAAGCCCAGGCTCCAAGCCCCAGGTCTGCCACCGACCTCAGGCCCTGCGGGCAAGCCCCATTCCTTCTCCAGCCTCAGTTTCCTCGCCTGCAAAGTGGAGGTGACCGCAATTCCTGCCTCCGCACGTTCACACAGGGGCGTTATGACACACGGTTAGCACTGAATAAACATTGGTTCGTGTTACTATTGACGGAGCAAGTAAAGAACCCCACGCCAGACAACTGGGGACTTAGGTGCAGCCTCCCGGTTTGAGGCCGAGAAGAGGAAAAGGCACGCTGCCACCAGAGGGCGGCCAAACGCCAAGATGCAGCCCCAGCCCTCACCCAGCCCCAAAGGAAGTGGGACCCGACCCCCGGGCCAGAAAAACCCTCCTGCCGGCCCCTTCTAACAGGCACGTGAGCCCAGGCCCCTTGAGGGCCCAGATGAGAGCAAATGCACCCCTGGCTCGCCCCACAAAAAGCCCCCAGGCTGGTGGTGGCAACAGAGAGGGAGGCGGTAGTGGACAGGGCACACCCAGCCATACTGGGTAGTGAGGAAAGCAATCGTCCCTCTCTACACACTTTTATGTATTTCTTCAATGGTTAATGTTTTCTAGGACATTAAAGTTGCTGAAAATATCGAAAAATTGAAAAACAGACATTAAAACCCACTTCACTATTTTTAGTTTAGTTCGTTCGTTTGTTTGTGTTTTAGGTTCCGGGAGCTGGAGCTTGAACTGGGACCTTGTGTACCGGAAGCTGGTGCTCAACCGCTGGGCCACATCGGCTCCCCTGGGCTGGTTTTTTGTTTGTTTTTGTTTTTAAGAGGCACCAGGAACAGAACCCAGTACCTCCCATGTGGGAGGCAGGCGCTCAACCTCTCGAACCACATCCACTCCCCTACTTTTTAATTAAAAGAGAATCTATTATAACTTTTTTTTTAAGATTTATTTTATTTCTCCCCAACTTCCCCCACCATTTTCTGGTCTCTGTGTGTTTTTCTGTGACTGTTTCCATCCTTATCAGCAGCACCGGGAATCTGTCTCTTTTTGTTGCTTCATCTTGTGTGTGTCAGCTCTCCATGTGGGCGGCGCCATTCTTGGGCAGGTTGCACTTCCTTTTGCACTGGGCGGCTCTCCTTACGGGGTGCACTCCTTGCACGTGGGGCTCCCCTATGCGGGGGACACCCCTGCGTGGCAGGGCACTCCTTGTGCGCATCAGCACTGAGCATGGACCAGCTGCACACGGGTCAGGAGGCCCGGGGTTTGAACCGCGGACCTCCCATGTGGTAGACGGACGCCCTATCCACTGGGCCAAGTCCGCTTGCCTGTTATAACTTTATTTTTCTGGTTTTGGTGTCGGCAAACTCATCGGTCCTATATTCAAAATCGGTGTCTTGGCTTCTCTCCCTTTCAAGGAGAGGCTCTCCATTTCCACAGCTTCTCGTGACCGAGCTTGAGCTGAATAATGGAATAAAACAAAAAATTACTGATGAGGGACTCGGATGTGCTCAGGCGACTGGGCTCCCGCCTCCCACAGGGAGGCCCCTGGTTCAGGTCCCGGTGCCTCCTAAAGGAACAAGGAGGAGGAACAGACACAGCGAGTGCATGCAACGAGGGGGCGGCGAGAGACAAATAAATTAAATGTATCTTTAAAAAGCATTTGTCGGAGAGCAGGGTGCTTGGAGAGGTCCTTGGCCCATGGAGGGGTGGCTCCCTGGTGGCCCCGGTGGCCGCTGGCCGGGGCTGGCCGGGGCGTCCTCTCGAGCCGGGCTTGGGGGGGCGGCCGGCGGGGATGGCTGGCCCCCGACGAAGCCACTGGAAGGTTCCGGCGCAGCAAAGGCTCCAGAGGGGCGGTAGAGAAAACGCCTCCGGGCCCAAACCTGCTTTCAAAAATCGCTTTTCCGCCAACAGCACGAGCCTGTGGCCGCCCCCCACCCCAGCCTGGCCCAGCCCCCCTTCCCGGCCCCGCCCCCACTGCCTGTCCCTCCGCGGCCACCAGAGGGCGCACGCGAGCGCCAGGTCCCCGCGAGCGCCAGGTCCCCGCGAGCGCCAGGTCCCCGCGTCCCCCCCGCCGCAGCCCTGCCTGCTCCCACCTCCCCGGGTGAGAGCCCACGTCCTCCCGCGGCCCTGGCCCCCACCCCCCCAGTCTCCCCCCTCCCCTCACCCTCACCCCCAGTCTCCCCCCCCGGCCCCGTTCTTCAACACGCCGGCCCCACCTGCCCCAGGGCCTTTGCACCGGACCCCCGCCCCGTGTCTGCAGGACCCTCGCGCCTCGCTCTCCACCTGCAGGTCCCTCCTCAGCTGCCCCTCACCTGCGCGGACCAAGAATCGGGGCAGCGGGGGCAGCTCGCGCGGTTGAGCGCCCGCCCCCCAGTGCGAGGCCGGCTCAGGCCCAGCAGAGTGACGCACAGCAGGCGCCGCACGAGGGCTGCAGCCCCGGGGCGGCCCCTCTCCCTGGCGCCTGTTAGGGCTTCCCGCGCAGCAGCCGGCAGGCGAGGGGCGGTCCTGGCCCGCTGACCGCCTGGGCGCTCCTGCCCGGAGAGCCACCTGGAAGGTACTGGGGGGATGCTCAGAGGCCGTGGAGGCTGGCACGGCGAGCTGGCCACCTCGGGGAGCGCCCGGCCCCTCCGAGCCCCCCGCTGCCCTCGTCATCATCGGGCAGGCGCCAAGGAAGTGGCGGGGCCAGCGGCAGAGCCCCCGCCCGGCGGCCCGCGAGTCTGATCCCCGAGGCCCGAGGCCGGGCAGCCTGCGCAGCCCCCACCGGCCCTTCCCGGGACACGAAACCAGCCGAGGTCGAGCGAGCAGCTCCGCGGCGTCCAGCGCGTTCGCGACCCGGGCAGCGCCCACCTCCATCGAAGTCCATCACCCCGAGCCCCCCGAGCCGTGCCGCCCCCGCCCCCGGCTGCTCGCATCTGCGTCTGTGGGTCCACCTGCTCCAGATCCTTCACGTGCGGGGATTCCCGGGTGGGCCCTGGTCTGGCGTCCCCCTCGGCCTGACGTCCTTACGGCCGGCCACAGGGCCAGGGTCGCACCGCCCCGGCCTCTGCTCTTTTTTTGGGGGGGGCAGGGCTGACCGACCGCCCGTCATGGGCATGGCTCGTCCCGGCCTCTGGCGGCCACGAGCAGACACCTGTCCAGCCCCCGCCCCTGTCCAGCCCCCCCGCCCCTGTCCAGCCCCCCCTGCCCCTGTCCAGCCCCCCCGCCCCTGTCCAGCCCCCCCCTGTCCAGCCCCCGCCCCTGTCCAGCCCCCCCGCCCCTGTCCAGCCCCCCCCTTTCCAGCCCCCGCCCCTGTCCAGCCCCCCCGCCCCTGTCCAGCCCCTGCCCCTGTCCAGCCCCCCCGCCCCTGTCCAGCCCCCCCGCCCCTGTCCAGCCACCGCCCCTGTCCAGCCCCCCCGCCCCTGTCCAGCCCCCCCGCCCCTGTCCAGCCCCTGCCCCTGTCCGGCCCCCGCCCCTGTCCAGCCCCCTGCCCCTGTCCGGCCCCTCTTTCTCTGTCCAGCCCCCGCCCCTGTCCAGCCCCCCTGCCCCTGTCCAGCCCCCGCCCCTGTCCAGCCCCCCCGCCCCTGTCCGGCCCCCCCCGCCCCTGTCCGGCCCCCGCCCCTGTCCGGCCCCCCCGCCCATGTCCGGCCCCCGCCCCTGTCCGGCCCCCCCGCCCCTGTCCGGCCCCCGCCCCTGTCCAGCCCCGCGCCCCTGTCCAGCCCCCCCACCCCTGTCCAGCCCCCCCACCCCTGTCCAGCCCCCGCCCCTGTCCAGCCCCCCGCCCCTGTCCGGCCCCCCCCGCCCCTGTCCGGCCCCCCCGCCCCTGTCCAGCCCCCCCGCCCCTGTCCAGCCCCCACCCCTGTCCAGCCCCCACCCCTGTCCAGCCCCCACCCCTGTCCAGCCCCCCGCCCCTGTCCAGCCCCCCCGCCCCTGTCCGGCCCCCCCGCCCCTGTCCAGCCCCCGCCCCTGTCCAGCCCCCCCACCCCTGTCCAGCCCCCGCCCCTGTCCAGCCCCCCCGCCCCTGTCCAGCCCCGCGCGCGCCGCCCACAGTGCACACGTCGGGAGCGCGGGGGCCGCCCTCTCCCGGGCGAGGACTCTCCAGTGGACGCGGCGCCGCCCCAGGGGGTTTCCAGGGAACCGGGCGGTGGGACGCGCCCGCGGGCCTGCACAAAGGGGCCGAGCTCGGCGGGGCCGTCCCCGCTTCACAAGAGCCCGTGCGCGTGGCGCGTCTCTCCCCTGGGCCCCTCGGCCGCGCACATCCCAGCAGGGCCGTGAGGTCCCGCGCCTGAGAGCCCCCCGCCCCCCGCGGCGCCGAGGGCCGCTCGGGCGGCGCAGAGAGGGGCTGCCGGCCTGTGTGTGGCCTTTTGGGAACCAACAAACGGCCTCACCGCGCACTCTCCCTCCGCCCCGTCCCCAGGTGACCGGTGGGTACACCAAGGCAGGGGCTGCAAAGCCGTGCCCGGCCCCCGTGCCCCTCGGCCCCGAGCCCGTGCACCCCTGGCTCCGCTGGGCGAGGAGCTGCTGCCCCCCGGGCAGCCCCAGCGCCCCCGCGCCTGCCGGGGCCCGACCCCGGGGGGCTGGGGGCTCGTGGGTGGGCTCAGCGCCACCGAGCGCGGGATCCGGGGGCACCAGGGAGCCTGGCCCCGGGAGCAGCAAGACCCGGGCGCACGGTCCCCTCCGCCTTCACGCCTGCCCTCCTGGCCGCTGCTGCCGGCCGCTCGGGGGGCCGGGGTCTCCTCACAGGGCCGTAGCCCTGGCCCCCCTCAGCCCCCCACCCCATGTCCGGAGGGTCTGACGGAGGAGGACGGGCCTGGGCTAGCGGGGGCTGCCTCGGGGTCCTGCCGAGCCCTCGGGGAGCCCCGGCCCGGGGTGCAGGGTGGAGGGGGCTGGGCAGGGCCGGTCGCTCTCCAGGCCGGGGGGCGGGGGGGCAGGGGAGTCCCGGCCTCCCAGGGGCCTCGGGAG
This sequence comes from Dasypus novemcinctus, assembly GCF_030445035.2. NCBI lineage: Eukaryota > Metazoa > Chordata > Mammalia > Cingulata > Dasypodidae > Dasypus > Dasypus novemcinctus. The sequence continues at coordinate 83,882,718 of NC_080691.1, read as the reverse complement.
GGGGAGGACCGCGGAGGCCAGGGTGGGCGGGGGCGAGGGCGCGGACCCCAGGCTGGTGCCGCCGCACATGGGGGTCCCGCGTCCAGGGTGCCGGCTGGGGCCTAGGGGTAGGGGCCCTGGAGCTACTGGCCGCCGCGGGGGACCCACGCCCGCCCCGTTCGTGAGGGAGGATGGGACGTCCAGCCGAGGGCGCCTCGAGACGTCAGCGCCGTGATTCTCGACTTGAGCCCGGGGACCCGCGGGAGGGTGCCCCCAGGCCACACGCGCCACACGCGCCCCGCGCCAGGGCCACCCATGGACAAACCCCGAATCGTCCGCTGTGAATTGGGGGGCGCGGTGGGCCCGTGAGCTGTCCCCCTATAAACCACTGAAGAAGGGGCCCAGACGGGCCGCGGCCAGGGCCCGAGAGCGGTGGTCACGAGGACACGGGCGGTCAGCAACAGGGGGCCCGAGGCAGGACCGCGCGTCCCCCAGAAACGCCATCGGACGCCCAGACCGCCCTTGCCCGGCCGGAGCGCTCGGCCCGCTGTGAAGAAGGAGCTTCCATCTCCTTCCCAGGCCTCACGCTCCCGGCTGCGCCTCGAGTCAGCAGGACCCGCGCGGGTAGACGCGCACGTGTATCCCCCACTTGGGAAAAGGGCCCGGCCCGCTGCTGGCGTGGGGTCGCTGGGGGTGGGGGTGGCGGAGGCGCCTGCAGGAGAGTCTGGAAGACACAACAGAGGGAACTGGACGTTGCCCAGTGGTCAGGGCGTCCGCCTACCACATGGGAGGTTCACGGTTCAAACCCCGGGCCTCCTTGACCTGTGTGCAGCTGGCCCATGTGCAGTGCTGATGAGCGCAAGGAGTGCCCTGCCACGCAGGGGTGTCCACCGCGTAGGGGAGCCCCACACGCAAGGAGTGCGCCCCGTAAGGAGAGCCCCCCAGCGTGAAAGAAAGTGCAGCCTGCCCAGGAATGGGGCCACACACACGGAGAGCTGACGCAGCAAAATGACGCAACAAAAAGAAACACAGATTCCCATGCTGCTGACAACAACAGAAGTGGACAAAGAAGACGCAGCAAATAGACACAGAGAACAGACAACTAAGGCAGGGGGTGGGAAGGGGAGAGAAATAAATTAAACAAACAAATAAATAAATAAAAAAGACGAGGGAAGCAGAAGTGGCTCCAGCAATGGGGCTCCTGCCTAACACGTGGGAGGTCCCGGGTTTGGTTCCTGTTGCCTCCTAGAGAAGATGAGCAAGACAGCGAGCTGACGTGATAGGCTGCTGCAGCGAGCTGATGCAACAAGATGAGGCAACAAAGAGACACAAGGAGGAAAACACAATGAGAGACACAACAAAGCAGGGAGCAGAGGTGGCTCGAGCGATCAGGCGCCTCCCTCACACCTGGGAGGTCCCAGGTTCAGTTCTGGTACCTCCAAAAAGAAGACGAGCAGACAACAGCAAATGCAAACAATGGCGGTGGGGGGGAAGAAATATAAATAAATAATAAATCCTTAAAGGAAAAAAAAACATAAAAAGATTATATCTTGGGGTTGGATCCTGGGGTAGAAGAAGGACTTTTGTGGAAAAACTGAGAAACAATGAGCTGAAGTGCAGCTCACAGAGTTGAGCTAAGGTTAATTTTTTAGCTACGATAAATGTATCATGGAAATACATAAGACTTTGTTCTATTTTATTTGTTTTAAACTGTATTAAAAAATAAAAGTCGCTTGTTGCCACGTGGGACCGTGTGGGATGGAATCCTGGAGCAGGGAAAGGAAACACTGGTGAAATCCAAACCCAGGCTGGGGCTCAGCTCACAGCCCCGTGGCGTGTTGACGTTCAGATGTGCCAAACGCACCTGGTGTCACCGAGGAGACGCTGGGAGGGCCAGAGGAACGCATCGCACTCTCGTTGTGACTTTTCCGTGAATCTAAGGAATTCTAGGGAAGTGGATGTGGCTCAAGTGATAGGGCTTCCGTCTAGCATATAACGGATTCGATCCCTGGGGCCTCCTGGTGAAAAAGAAGAGAACGCGCACCTGCGCAGGGAGCCAGTGCCCGCGTGAGTGCCTGCGCAGGAAGCCAGTGCCCGCGTGGTGCGCCAGGGCCTGCACAGTGAGTCACGCAGCAAGATGATGACGCATCAAAAGGGAGACAGGGAAGCGGATGTGGCTCAACTGATAGAGCATCTGCCTACCATATGGAGGGTCCAGGGTTCAAACCCCGGGCCTCCCTGACCCGTGTGGAGCTGGCCCATGTGCAGTGCTGATGCGCGCAAGGAGTGCCGTGCCACGCAGGGGTGTCCCCCGTGTAGGGGAGCCCCACGCGCAAGGAGTGCGCCCCGTAAGGAGAGCCACCCAGCACGAAAGAAAGTGCAGCCCGCCCAGAAATGGCGCCGCACACACGGAGAGCTGACACAACAAGATGACGCAACAAAAAGAAATGCAGATTCCTGTGCTGCTGACAAGAATGCAAGCAGCCACAGAAGAACACACAGCGAATGGACACAGAGAACAGACAATGGGGGGAAGGGGAGAGAAACAAATAAAAACTAAATCTTTAAAGAGAGAGAGAGAGAGACAAGGGAAGAGTCAAGGTAAAGCACAGCAGAAACCAGGAACTGAGGTGGCACAGCTGACAGGAAACCTCTCTCCACATCAGACTCCCCAAGACTGAATCCCAGTGAAGAGGAGAAGACGAGAAGAGAAGACAAAAAGAGAAACAGACACAGAAGCTCACACAGCGACTGGACACGGACGGCAGACACGGCAGGGGGGGGAGGGGGGAAGTATTCTAAAAGAGCAAGCTATTTAGCAGCAACGAGGCAGCGACGGGTGACAATAGGGAGTGGTGCAGCCTGTGGCAAATTCACAGCCAGCATTTGGATCCCATGGAAAAAACAAAACCAGGTCAACCTAGCCCGGAGGCCACCGGTTTGAGGTTGCCGTGGGGACCGTGGCCCCTACTTCGGGGTCCAGAGAGGGTGGCGGGAAACAGGCTGCAGTCTAACTCCGGGCCCGGGGAGCCTGGTCTCCCAGGGAGCCTGCCTGTGAGTCCTGATGCAGGTGGAGCCGACGGCGCCCTCGGGGAGCCTGGCCCCGCGCAGCTGCAACAGCGTCGAGAGCCGAAGACCCCTGCACCCACCGGCCGCGTCTTCTCCGCAGCTCCCGGCGCTGGAGCGGGCAGCTCACCACGAAGGCCGGGGACGCGGCATGAACGGGCCGGCGTGCGGGAGGGAGCGGTGGTGGCGTGGGGGGTCTCGGCTGGGGCTGCTGGGGCAGGGGCCGGGCAGCAGCAGGACGGGGGCTTTGCAGCGCCGGCTCGTGCCGAGGCCCCGAGGCCCCGCGGAGCCCGGGGTCCACGGCCTGCGGTTGGGTTTCCCGCGGCCACAGCTGTGTGGGGGGAAAGCGACGGGACGTGGAAGGACGGGGCCGCGCGCAGGGGGCCGGGGCCCTGGCTGACCGCACAGGACGGTCCTTCGCGGACACCCGGCCCCCGCCCCGGTCGGCCCCCTGCGTGTCCGTGCAGTGGGTTCTCGAACGCGGGGCTCGGGCGCGCCGTGCGCGGTGAGAAACCCCACGGGCTCGCGCGCCGTCCCCGCGCCGGGTTCCGGTCCTCCCTCCTCGCCTGCCGCACCCCCGCCAGCTGCCGCCTCGTCCCGCAGCCTCGGGGCCTTTGCACGGGCGTTGCCCGCAGGGCCGCGGCCCTCGTCGTCCCAGGGTGCCCCACGCGCCCCCTTGACCTCCGTCCCCCAAGTCCGGGTGGAAAACGCTGGAAAGAGGCCACGGGGTGGGGGTCTCCGCTGGGTCCTCACCACTTGGGGCCTTGGAAACGGGGCGCTGCCCCCCCCGCAGGTCTTTCCAGCCCCCTGAGTCCACGCAGCGACTCGCCGCGCGCTGCCTGTCCTCGCCGCCATCTCCCGCCTCCCTGGGCGCAGGCGCGCGGTGCCCGGAGGTCCAGGCTGCCCCGGGGGAGGCCGCGGGCCCCGCGGGCGCGGGTGACGAAGCTGCACTGCGTTCCCGCTGGGGGAGCCGGACCTGCGGGGGAGACCCCCAGGGTTCCGCAGAGAGGGGAGCGCAGGGCCCCCCAACCTGCGCACAAAAGCGCACAGCTTTACTCACAACAGGCAAAAAAGAAACGACCCAAGTGTCCAGATGGACAGACGGACTGGGCGCTTCCTTCTCTGCGAAATGTCCAGAAGAAGCAAATCCACAGGCGTGGAGCAGAGCGGGGGCGGGACAGGGCAGGGCGGGGGGGGGGGGGGCTGGTGTTTTCTGTTCTTTTAAAATTTACTTTATTTATTTATTCTGCCCACCCCACCCCCCGTCGTTTGTGCTCCCTGTCTGCTCTCTCTGTCTGTTCCCTGTGTACTCATCTTTTTTTCCTTTTTTTAGGAGGCACCGGAAACTGAACCCAGGACCTCCCACGTGGGAGGATGGCGCCCAATGGCCTGAGCCACCTCCATTCCCTGATTGTTGTGTCTCTCCTTGTGTTTCCTCGTGTATCTCCTCATTGCATCATCTCGCGTCATCTCGCGTCATCTCACTACGCCAGTCCATCGCGTCAGCTCGCCATCTTGCTCGTCTTCTCCAGGAGGCACTGGGAACCGAACCTGGGACCTCCTGCGTGGTAGGCAGGTGCCCAACTTCTCGAGCCCCTCTGCTCCCCTCGGGCTGTTTTTTTTTTTAAAGATTTATTTATTTATTTAATTTCCCCCCCTCCCCTGGTTGTCTGTTCTCGGTGTCTTTTTGCCGCGTCTTGTTTCTTTGTCTGCTTCTGTTGTCGTCAGCGGCACGGGAAGTGTGGGCGGCGCCATTCCTGGGCAGGCTGCTCTTTCTTTTCACGCTGGGCGGCTCTCCTCATGGGCGCACTCCTTGCACGTGGGGCTCCTCCACGCGGGGGACACCCTTGCGTGGCACGGCACTCCTTGCGCGCATCAGCACTGCGCATGGGCCAGCTCCACACGGGTCAAGGAGGCCCGGGGTTTGAACCGCGGACCTCCCATGTGGTAGACGGACGCCCTAACCACTGGGCCAAAGTCCGTTTCCCTCGGGCTGTTTTTTTGAGGTGAGGTTTTGAAGCTGGAGGACGCTGGCCGGCCTCCCTCGTGACGGCCCACTGCGTGTGACATAAATATTAAAACACGGTTGGCCTGTCCACAGAGGGGCCAGCCTTCACCAGAGACCCCCCTCAGGGCCCGCTGTGTGACCAGCTCCCGGTGCCTGCGAGGTGCTGCGTGGCCGGGGCGGCGGGGGAGGCCGGGGAGAGCAGCCATGTGACCAAGCACCGCCCTGGGCCTCTGTGCCGGCCCCCCAGGGGTCAAGGTCAGTCAAGGTCACCCGGAGGCCAGAGCCGACTCTCGCCCCACTTCACAGCCCGCAGCGTCGAGGCTCACTGGGCAGTAGCTCCGAGGAACACCCGCCGCCCCCGGCGCTGGCGCTCCCGTGCGCCTGGGCTGCGAGGAGCGGCAGGAATGCCTGCCTCAGTTTCCCCCGGGGGCGCGGACCCCAGGGCTCTGGCTGGCCCTCTGCGCCTCCCACTGGTCCAGCCCCGGCGTCCACACACCCCCAGGCCTCGCGCGGCAGGAATTCCGCCTCGTCCCCGACGGCAGAGCGGGGGACCCCAGGCGAGCCCCTCGGCGGACGGCAGGGGGTGGCCGGGGCGAGGTGGTCTCGGCGTCTCGGCCTGGAAGGGTCTCGGGGCGCGCTGCCGGCCCAGAAGGACCAGGAATTCCTGAGGCTGAGATAAAGCAAACAAACAAACAATGTGGGGAAGGAGCCTGGAACGAGAGGAATGCGGGGCGGGCGGCAGGCGGGGCCCCAAGGCCGCGGGCGGGAGGGGGGAGGCGGCCGAGGGTCCCGCCCCGGGAGAAGCCGCCGCGGCCCGCTGGGGTGGGGCCGCCCCACTGCAGAGCCCAGGAGGAAAACGCGAGGCCGCGCCTGGGAGGCCGCGCCTGGGCCCGGGCGGGCGAGCAGTCTGCTTCCCCGAGCAGCCTCCCGCCCTCGCCCGCTGCACGGCGGGGAGCCCCGGGGAGCCCCCCCACCCCTTGGTACGGGAAACCCGGCAGGCAGGTTGGGGCGGGTTCGAGTCCCGCCCAGAGGTTCAAAGGCGAGAGGTCGCAGGAGGAATCCCCGTGAACTCTGCAGGCTGTTGAAGGAGATGGGATTTTTAAGAAGGGGTTTCCAGTCCAGGACAATTCCTGGAAATGACAGAACATTTCAGAACCCGAAGGCCCTCCTTGGGAGATAAACACGAGTATCTTGACATGCTTATTTGTATTGTCCTGATCCATTTTAAATTGAGAGGCAAAAAGGAAGTGGCAGGAAAAATAAGGGGCCAGGGGAAGTCAGCGGGGCCTGTGCACGCCCAGCTGATTCCAGAGTGTTCCGCCAGGCTGGTTCCTGGGAATTTTAATCCCCGTGGCTCGACCTTGAGGAAGGTTCAGTGCCGCTTTCTTGAAAGGTAGAGATGCTGGATTCCAGGGAAAGGCGATCCCCACCGGCTGCCTGGTGTTACTTCCTGTCATTCGCTGAGCTGTGCTGTTGTCATAGGAAGGCCCTTCCCCGGGTGCCCCAGCCTTCCTGGAACGTGGGCCCTGGGGCCGGCAGAAATGGGAGCGTGGCTGCCCAGCGGCCAGGGGCAGGGCCAGCCAGGGCAGGTGACCCTTCAGGCAAGTCCTGAGCGACTAAAAGAAACCAGGCCCCAGGAGAGCCACCCACGCCGTGAGGGGCCAGCCGGGGCCAGGGCAGAGACGGGGGAGCGGTAGGCGCCGCGGCGCGGCTGCGCCCGATTCGGCAGGTGCTGAGGGCGAACCTCGGTGAACTACGGGCTTTTATTAACCGTGTAATTGCAGTAATGTTGGCTCATCAGTTGTGACCAAGGCAAATAATAAATAGTAAAGCAAAAGAATAATGATAGGAACAACCCTGGGGGCGGTATATGGGAACGCTGTACTTTCTGCATGATTTTCGGGACTTTCAACTTCTATAAAAATATATAAAGATATGGCAAAACTGCCTCCCCTGCTAGGAAAAAAAAGAAGTTTCAGAAGTCATACCTGGAGAATTTCCGGATACAAAATAAGTGAGAACGTGAGAGAAGAAAGGAGTGCCTCTTCTCTAAAAGTAAATCTTTTCTTTTAAGCGGCGTGGAGGGTGCTGCAGTCCAGCCCAGACATCCATTGACCCACATTTGAATCCGTGGCCCCTGACGGGGGGAAGCTGCGCCGTGCTTTAGCGCATTGGACAACGTGCAGAACGTTCCACACATGACACCCATCCTCACTGCTTTTTTTTTCAGGAAGTCTTTCTAACAAGGAAGAATGTCTTGCTTTGGTCAACAGAATAAAGCTAGAAAATAAGCGTTTTAAAAGCTGTACAGTGTAACAGTAGCCACAGTTCTACTAGTCCTTATCTCTCGGTCCCGGCCCGGTTGATTGTTTTCTCTTTCGCTTTTGTTGTCATCGCTGTTGTTAAATGGTTTTCTACACCAGCAGAAGGACAGACGGATGTGGAATTTGCTTGTAAATGTCCCAAGGAAAAATGGATGCAAAAGGTTGAGAACATTTAAACAACCATACAGTGGAATAATGTGGAAGAGCTGGGAGTTTGGTGTCGGCTCGTAAAATTAAAAAGATGACTTTATTGTCCCCATAGGTTCCGCGGGTTGAAAATGACCCTTGAAAAAAGTCTGGAAACCAACAGCAAACTTGCAGTGGCTGGTATGGCCGAGGCTGGGTTGCAGGGTCCTGTATCTTTTTTTTTGGTAACATTGTATTCTTCTGAATTGTATGGCTTGGCAACAATGATACCTAGTCATGTTTTTTACTTCTCTTGATTGATTGGTACCTAGTAATTTTTAACCAGTATTTAGAAAATGCTGCTGATAGACACATGCATGAGCATATTTGCACGTATATGTGTATATATACACTTCTTCATTTTTTTAAACATATACTTCTATTGTTGTGGAATTTAAGAGAAGTTTAATTATCACTATCACGTACAAAATCAATAACTAGAATGGACACAGACAGCAGACAATGGGCGGGAAGGGAAGAGAAATAAATAAAATAAATCTTTAAAAACAAAACAAAATGATTAACTATAGGAAAGCTTCTGGTCTGAATGTGGTAGCAGAGAGAAGTCGGGCGTACGCGGTATGGAAGGCCAGCATGGGGGATTCCTGAGAAGGAAGATGGTTTATTTGGACCTGGACTCGGAGGATTCTTGTCCAGATAAAAACAGAGCCCCAAATAGAATTCTTGGGTTCCTTTTATACAGAGGAAATCAGAGTGGGGAGTCAAACGGTGCTTGTATGCAAAAGGACTTTTTCTTAGTTACTTCGGTGTTTTATCTGAGTATTAGGTTACCTCCGCCAGGTAAGCGTGACTAACGGATCCCCCACATTCCAGGGGGCTTGAATTAGCATATAAGCCCTACGTTCCAGGTGAGCTTTGAGCAGGAACCCCCGCATTCCAGGTGAGCTCCTCTGGCTGGCACCCTCCCTGGATACCCAAGGCCTATGGGCTTACACTTCTCAGCGGGCTTTCGAGGTGTATTTGATATAAAGTGAGTTTGGCTCTAGGCACGGGCTGTCTTAGGAAGCCACCTGAAGTTACAGGGGTTGTCGCTCACCCGGGGGGCGGGATTCAAGGCGATTTTAAATTTCCTTCCATTTGCTGACCTGATTGTTTACATCAAGCATTTAGACATTTCAAACTGACGAAGAAGAAAATAGACGCAGAAGTCTTGGGAACCATTGTTTAGAAACAGTTGCTAGGCTTTCCTTTAGGCGGGTTTTAGTTGCGCAGGAAGCAGAGAGCTCCGGGGCCGCTGCGCCCCCAGCCGCACCCGAACGGCGGTTAGTCGACGACACCTGGATACGTTCTGGGTTTTCACAAACCATCAGGTCAGGGGCCCGTCACCGCCACCCACCGAGCAGCTTCGCTGCCCCGAGGCCCCTGCACCGCCCCCCGCCCTCGCGCCCGCCTTCTTCGGCCTCAGCTGTGCCTTTTCCAGACGCCAGGCCCGCGCGGTACGGGATGTGGTCTTTGCGAACTGGCCTCATTCACCCAGCAGGCCGCTCTGAAGCTGCCTCGGGGTCTGTTTCTGAGGTGAGAACCCAATGTCTTGTTTGTTTATATTTTAATTTTATAGGAGGTCCCTGGGATCGAACCCGGGACTTCGCGTGGGAAGCAGGTGCTCAACCACAGAGCTACACCCGCTCCCCAAGGGGAGCCCGTTGCTTTTTTCTTTTTAAGATTTATTTATTCCCCCCCTCCTCCCGCCCTGCTGTTTTTGCTGTCTGTGTCCATTCGCTCTGTGATCTTCTGTATCTATTTCTCATTATGTCTTCTCATCTCCTCTCCTCCAGGATTCACCGGGATTCGTTCCCAGGGACCTCGGATGTGGAGAGAGGCTCCCCGTCAGCTGCGCCACCTCAGCTCCTGGTCTCTGCTGCGCTCCACCTTGACTGTCCCCTGGTCTCTCTTTTGGTGCATCATCGTCTTGCTGCGGGACTCCCTCGCGCGGGCCTGTGTCACCGCGAGGGCAAGCTCTCTTGTTTTTCACCAGGAGGCCCGAGGGATCGCACCCGGGTCCTCCCATGTGGTAGGTGGAGGCCGCATCCGCTTCCCCGTTGCTTTTGCTGCTGGAAAACGTCCCCTCGGAGGGCCCGTTGTCGTCCGCTCTCCCCTTCAAGGCGTCTCCGCTGCTTCCAGCACGCGCCCCTTGGGGGCCAGCGGCTCTGCGCGGCTGCGGGCGAGCCTTTGTGGACTTGAGGTTTCCGCGCGGCCCGCTCCCCGGCACGTAAACCGAGGGCCCCGGCGGGGGGCGATGGGGACGAGCCCCCCCGGGCCTCCCCGTCCTCCGCGCACGGGACGCTGCCAGCAGGAGAGCAAAGCTGCCCCGAGGCCTGTTCTCTAAGGAGGGTCCCTGTGCAGGGGCGCACAGCGTCCCCCAACTTCGTGTCTCCCCGGAAGCCGCGACCTTGCTGGCAATGGGCGTCACAGACACACTAGGCTCAGGCGCGGCCCGGCCGGAGCAGGGAGGGCCGGGAATCCAACAGGGCAGTGTCCCGGGGAGGGGGGACCCCGGATCCGGAGGGGCAGCCCCAGAGGAGACGCCTGAGGGGCGCCGGCGGCCAGGGGACGGCGCGGCCACGAGCTGCAGAAGCTGGACGGGGCGGCCGGGGGCGCGTGCGGCTGCGGTGCCGTTTGTGCCGGAAGCTGCGGCAGCTCCCGCAAGCACCGGGCCCCCAAGGCGGGCCACCGCGGCCACCACGGCCAGCAGCGGCAGCAGCCGGCGCAGGCTCCCGCCGCGGGAGCTCGGGCCGGCGCTTTGGGCCTGACGGGACTGAAAAACCACCAGGAGCCCCTTTCTTTTTTTTTTAAGTGCAAACTTTATTTTGGTTTCCTTATGTTCGATTTTTGAAAAGTAAGGTAAAATCCACATGCCTTAAAACACACCCTTGTACAGCGGACGTGTCAGTGTGCTGCAGCACACTTGCAAACGGTGCGAGCATCACCCCGTCTCATTCCAGAACAGGTCCTTCCCCCACGCAGGCGCAGGCCGCTGGCGACCCGTTCCCCTCTCGCGGGCTCAGGGAACGAGGGAGCCTCTGCCTCTTCGCTGCACGAGGTACAAGCGGCTCAGACAGCGTCCTCCTCCTGCGTCTGGTGTCCTCCCCTGGGGGAGATGTTGTCAGGCTCCACCGTGGGGCAGCGGACTTGGCCCAGTGGTTAGGGCGTCCACCTACCACATGGGAGGTCTGCGGTTCAAACCCCGGGCCTCCTTGACCCGTGGGAGCTGGCCATGCGCAGTGCTGATGCGCGCAAGGAGTGCCGTGCCACGCAGGGGTGTCCCCGGCGTGCCATGCAGGCGTGTCCCCCACACGCAAAGAGTGCAGAGCTGATGCAGCAAGATGTTGCAAAAAAAAAAGAGACCAGGGCCATGGTGCAAGCAGACACAGAAGAACACACAGCAAGTGGACACAGAGAGCAGACAATGGGGATGGGGGGAGAAATAAATAAAATAAATCTTAAAAAAAAACAGATCTACTGTGGGGAAGCAGAGGTGGCTTCAGTGACTGAGCTCCTGCCTAAGGTCCCGGGTTTGATTTCTGGTGCCGCCTGGAGAAGGCGAGCAAGATAGCCAGCTGGCATGACGAGCAGGCGTGGCAAGCTGATGCAACAAGATGATGCATAAGAGACACAAGGAGGAAAACATAATGAGACACCCAAAAAAGCAGGGAGCGGAGGTGGCTCGAGTGATTGAGTGCCTCTCTCCCACATGGGATGTCCCGGGTCTTGGTTCCTGGGGCCTCCTAAAGAAAAGACGACCAAACACAGAGAGCAGACGGCGAGCACAAACAACGGGGGCGGGGGGAGTAAATAAGTAAAATAAATCTAAAAAGAAAACGCTGCCGCGTGTGCCGCAGCCTCCCTCTGTCTGCTGCTGAATCATATTCCACGTCTGGTGCGCACATCATGGCGGCTGTGAACAATGGCGTGAATCTATGCGTACAAGTTTGCATGTCTCCCGGGCAGAGGCCTAGGGGTGGGGCTGCCAGGCCCCGGGGCGCCCCTCGCTCTGCACCCCCCCAGGCCCCCGCCAGCCGCCCCGCCGCCCCGCCCCTGTGATCCCAGCCGTCCTGCGTGTGAGGCGGTAGCCCACGTGGCTTTGACCCGCGCGTCCCCAAGGCGAATGCCGGGCGCCTCCTTCCCGGGCCTCTGGGCCACTCGCGCGGCTTCTCTGGAGAAACGTCTGTCCGGGCGGCCTCGGCTGTCCTCCCTCCGCCTCCCGCACTCGCGGCCTCCAGGGGGGCCGAGCCGCCTGCCCCCTGACCCCGGGCCCCTTCCTCCAGAGAGGGCGGCTCTGGCCGACGCACCGGTCAGCCCGCGGCTGGCGCCAGGCCCGGGGAGCCGGCCGCCCGCGGGGCGCGCTCAGGTGTCCCATGAACTATTGATGCCGCGCCCGTCCCCGCGGCTCGCATTTCCTCAGCCGCCTCCGGTGAAACCCGAGGGCGCCCCCCCTCCTCGCGCCGTGGCCCCGGGGAGCCGCCGCCCCCGCCTGCTCGTGCCTGCGCTCGGGCGCCCCCTCGGCCCCGCTGGCGCCGGCCCCGGGTGGACGTCCGGGGCCCCCTCGAGGCCAGGCGCACCCCCCCCCCCCCGCCCCCCAGTCCTGACAACCAGAACCCTCCGGCACTGCCCGGGCCCCCCGGGGGCTGAGACCCCTGGACGGGGAGTCCACGGACCCCCAAGGGCTCCGCGTCCCAGAGTAGCCCAGGGGGCGGGAGGGGGCCCCGGGGGTGGGGGGGCTGGCTGACACCGTCTCCCCCCGGAACTGCTGCGGGCAGGGGCGGGCGCTCAGCGCAGGGTTCCCTCGGCAGGGGGGAGTTTTGGGGGCGAGTCATTCTTGGGGTGGGGGGGCGGCCCCGTCTCCCTCCCGCTCCACGCCTGGAGCACCCCCCGCCGTGACAACCACAGCTTGTCCCCAGACGTCACACAGGCCTGGGAGGGGGGCAGAAAACGACCGCCTTACCCTGTCCTCGCTGCGCCGAGGCGGGTTGGACGTTTTCTCTTTCTCAGACGAGCAGGCCCCGCGCCTGTCAGTGACTAAAGGGGACAAGCAGGCTCCCCGCGGCCCGCGTGGGGGGCGACAGGCCGGCGGCCGCGGGGTCCGGCTGGAGCAGGGGCCGCCCGGGGACCAGGCTGTGGGCTCAGCGGGGACGCCGGCCGGCCGGGGCTCGCCCAGCGACCGGCGAGGTGGCGGGTGGCAGCCAGCCCGCGGGCCTGCTCGCCGTCCCCTCCGCGTGCGCGTCATCCTTTCAGTGACTCTTGGGGAGCAGCCCTGAGAGGGCGTCGCCCCCAGTCAAGCTGGGCGTCCCCTGGGGGTCCCGGGCGGCCTGACCTTTCGCCACGCGGGGGCCGGAGGCAGAGGCACGGCCTCTGGGGGACCTCCCCAGGCCTTGCGCGCCACCCCGCTGGAGCACGCGTCCTGGGCTTGAGGGCCCTGGTGACCGATGACCCAGGACCCTCGCCGCCCCCCCCCCCCCGCCAGGGCGCTCCCAGCTTCCGGGGGGGGGGGGTGGCTTCAGGACGAGCGACTTCCCTCGCGCCCTGCGGGGGGTCCCAATCCTCCCAGCCCGGCTCCCGCCCTGCCCTGCCCGCGCCACCCCTGGGAGCCCTTCCGGGCCCTTCCGGGCATCCCCCGGCGGCGGTGGCGGCCTCCTGCCAGGCCTGGTTCGTCCGCCAGCGGCCTCGCCACTCGACGACTGTCCGTCTCCCTCTGTGGAGGTGGGCGCCCTGGCTGTGCCCAGTGATGTCCACCGGGAAGGACAGCAGGGACAGGGCGGCCCCAGCAGCGGAGATGGGCGAGCTCAGCAGGACGGCTCACCGGACGGCTGTGCCTTCACCCGTGAGAAGTCGCGCATTCAGGGAGCAGATGCGCTCGGGTGGTTGAGCACCTGCCTCCCACACGGGAGGTCCCGGGTTTGGTCCCTGGTGCCTCCCCAAAAAACAAGCAAAAAAAGAAAAAAGAAACCAAGCAAAACCAAATGATAAAATCAACTCAGGGGAGCCGATGTGGCTCAGCGGTTGAGCACCGGCTTGCCACATATGAGTTCCAGGGTTCAATGCCCAGACCCGGTACCTAAAAAAAACACAAAAGCACTTTTCCAGGAAGCAGACGTGACTCGAGTGATTGGGCTGCCGCCTACTGCATGGGAGGTCCTGGGTTCGGTTCCCAGTGCCTCCAAAACACAAAAATGACCAAGCAGGGAAACGGACTTTGGCCCAGTGGTTAGGGCGTCCGTCTACCACATGGGAGGTCTGCGGTTCAAACCCCGGGCCTCCTTGACCCGTGTGCAGCTGGCCCACGCGCAGTGCTGACGTGCGCAAGGAGTGCCCTGCCACGCAGGGGTGTCCCCCGCGTAGGGGAGCCCCACGCGCAAGGAGTGTGCCCCGTAAGGAGAGCCGCCCAGCACGAAAGAAAGAGCAGCCTGCCGAGGAATGGCGCCGCCCACACTTCCCGTGCCGCTGACGACAACAGAAGCGGACAGAGAAACAAGACGCAGCAAATAGACACAGAAAACAGACAACCCGGGGAGGGGAGGGGAATTAAATAAATAAAAATAAATCTTAAAAAAAAAAAAATGACCAAGCAAAACAAACGATAAAACCAACTCAGGGGCACCCACATGGCTCAGTGCTTGAGCGCCAGCTTCCCTCACAAGAGGTCTGTGACTTGGTCCCCGGCGCCTCCTAAGAAGACAGTGAGCTGGCCCAACAGGCAGCACGGCAAGCGGACAGAACAAGATGACGCAAACAGAGACACAAGAAGAAAAACATAATGAGGGACACAACAAAGCAGGGAGCGGAGGTGGCTCAAGCGATTAGACGCCTTCCTCCTCCATCGGAGGTCCCGGGTTCGGCTCCCAGTACCTCCTAAAGAAACAGGGAAGATGACCGGACACGGCGAGTGCAAACAACGAGGGGGTGGGGAGAGATAAAGAAAATAAATTTTTGAAAAACACCAAAACACTTTTCCTTCATCGCCCTCCTCCACAGAGGCCTGAGAAAGGGACAAGGTCCCCGCAGGGCGGTGTCATGGGGGCTCCTGGTAGGAAGGGACGGGGTGTGAGTTGGGGGGCGCGGGGTGCACGGGCGGGATGGGGAAGGCGCAGGCGGGAGGGCGAGAAGCACCCAGAGGGCGCGGGCGGTGACCCCGCGGCTTGCACGTGAACGTGTCCTCGCGCCCCCGAGGGGGAGGCAGTCCTCATGAAGGGGAGGGGGCTCGGGTGCCCGCGGGGTTTCACACCCAGGGGGAGAAGCCGCCCCGGCGCACTGCGCCCACGGAGAGGAAGAGGGCCTGGGCTGCCCTGGCGGGCGGGAGGCCACGGGCTCCTTTTTGGGGGGCCCCTGCTGTCAGCTCGGGGGCAGTGACGCTAGCGCGGTTCTGGGGGCTGAAGACTCCTGAGTGGGCCCGCCAACGGGCGGGTTCCCGGTAGAGAATCCTAATTCATGCGCTGCTCACCCGCCCCCCGTGGAGGGCGCGGCCCCGCCGGGTGTCTCCCGTGTGTGGCCAAGTTGTGGCTAAAGCGGAGATGCCCGCTTCCCTCCTGCCCACCACCCCCCAGGCTTCCCGAAGCAGAGGCTGCGGCCCCTCCGCTCATGCCTTTGAGGCCACGCCGCCTCCAGGAAGCCCTCCCAGATGCTCCTTTGGCCCTGGCGCCCCCTCCGGTTGCTGTGGAGTGACCCGCGGGGTCTGCTCAGTGCCCAGGGCCGGCCCGGGCGCAGCGGGCGTTTGGCACCGGGATGCCGACCGCCGGGTCCCACCCGGAGGCAGCGGGGAACGAGGCCTGGTTCTCTCCAGCCGGGCGCGGCCGGGAGCGTGGGCGGCCGCGGTGCTCCCCACAATGCATCCCCAGCAGCCCCTGCCCGACCCGGGGGCGCGGGCAGCTCCAGCGGCCTGCCTGCGCCTCGGTTTCCCCACCTGGGAAGAGATGGCGCGAGGATGAAGGAGTTAAGGCAGCCCAGGGCGTCAGCGGGTGGGAAGTAAGCAGGGGCACGCACAGGACAGTCACCACGCGGCGGAGAGAGGACGCGCAGCCGTGGGGCGCACGCCACCGGGCCCGGAGAAGCCGGACGCAGAGGGCCAACGCCGCGCGACGGCCACTGCGGGCCCAATGTGTAGCGTAGCGCGTCGTAGGAGTGGAAACCTTAGCGGCACCCAGGACACCTAAATGAGAAGGCCGTGTGTTTTTTTAAAGATTTATTTTTTTAAAAATTTCTCTCCCCTTGCCCCCCCACTGTCTGCTCTGTGTCCATTCGCTGTGTGTTCTTCTGTGTCTCTTTTTGCTGTGTCAGCTCTCCGTGTGTGCGGCCATTCCTGGGCAGGCTGCACTTTCTTTCACGCTGGGCTGCTCTCCTTATGGGGCGCACTCCTTGCACGTGGGACTCCCCTACGCAGGGGACACCCCTGTGTGTCACGGCACTCGTTGCGCGCATCAGCACTGCGCATGGCCAGCTCCACACGGGTCAAGGAGGCCCGGGGCTTGAACCGCGGACCTCCCATGTGGTAGACGGACGCCCTAACCACTGGGCCAAGTCCTCTTCCTAGAAATGTATGTTATAATTCAACTATTTCCTGTTTAGTTTTTTGTTTACACTTTCAGTTACTAAATATACAAAATAAAGTCTAAAAAAAGAAAAGAGTTGATGCAGGAAAAGGTTTAAGCACATGTGCTGCCCACCCAGAGGCCCTGTGGGGGGCGGGCGGGAGGGGTTCTGAGGGCGGCCTGGGGCTGGGGGCGCAGTGGGGCTACCAGGCTGGGGCTTCCCAGGGTGGGGGGCAGCACCCACCTCCTGGGGTTCCCTGACCAGGGCCACCCTGTCTGCGAGTGACAGTGCAGGGAGGTGCCCGGGGGCCTCCGCCCTCCCCGTGCCGCCTCCAGGCCCACCACCCGCGGGGGCGAGCGGGCCTGGGGGGTGCTCAGCTCCGAGCCGAGGCCGGGCACGCAGACACCGACGGGAGCCCTTGGCCGCCCCCGGGAAGCCCGCGAGCCCCCCACCTCCCCGCCGCGATGGCAGACGCGGCCTCTTCACGTCTCCTCGTGACCTGCAACACCACGCGGGAGAGCGCGTGGCCGTCGCGCAGACCGCGATCCACGCAGTGACGCGCGGCCGATGGCGACGGGGGTGCCGGGGGTTGCCGTGCGGGAGGGCGTGGGAGGGCGTGGGAGGGCGGGGAGCCGGGCCGGGAACGCCCTATGTTCTTCCTTTTATTTCTTCTGTTTTCATTTATTAATTTAATTTTATATATATATATTTTTAAAGATTTATTTACCCCCTCCCTCGCGGCTTGTTCTTTGCTGTCTGTTCGCCGCACGTTTCTTCCGGGTCTGCTTGTCTCCCTCTGTGGGGTCGTCTTGCTGCACCAGCTCTCCGCGGCGTGCGGCCGAGCCTGCCGTCACCAGCAGCCCCGGGACGCGAACCCACGGCCTCCCCCGCGGTGGACAGGGCCTGGCTGGTTGAGCCACGGTCGCTTCCCTGATTATCTTTTTTTTAAAGTTAATAGACCACACAAAAACTTTTTAAGTTTTGTTTTTTAT
The DNA here is from genome assembly GCF_030445035.2 of Dasypus novemcinctus. Classification (NCBI taxonomy): domain Eukaryota; kingdom Metazoa; phylum Chordata; class Mammalia; order Cingulata; family Dasypodidae; genus Dasypus; species Dasypus novemcinctus. Next base: position 83,865,622 of record NC_080691.1, on the reverse strand, counting down.
TGATTTGTTTTCTTATCCTTTTTCATTGCTTTCTTCCTTACGTTTTTAATGTAACCTTTACATAATCTAAGTATCTTTAAAATACCCAGAGGCTGGGAAGTGACCTTGGCCCAGTGGTTAGGGCGTCCGTCTACCCCATGGGAGGTCCGCGGTTCAAACCCCGGGCCTCCTTGACCCGTGTGCAGCTGGCCATGCGCAGTGCTGATGCGCGCAAGGAGTGCCCTGCCACGCAGGGGTGTCCCCCGCGTAGGGGAGCCCCACGCGCAAGGAGTGCACCCCGTAAGGAGAGCCGCCCAGCGCGAAAGAACGTGCAGCCTGCCCAGGAATGGCCCTGCACACAAGGAGAGCTGACACAGCAAGATGACGCAACAAAGAGAGACAGATTCCCCTGCCGCTGACAACAACAGAAGCCGACAAAGAAGATGCAGCAAACAGACACAGAGAACAGATAACTGGGGCGGGGGGAAGGGGAGAGAAATAAATAAATAAATCTTAAAAAGACATGATAATTCGAAAAAAATAATTTAAAAAACCCCCAAAGGCGAGGCCCCCGAGGGCACCTGCGGCCTACTACAAGGTTGGAGGATCCAGGACCGTGAGGAGGGAGGGGAGCCGGCGCTGCTTCCCCGAGGCCGCCTGCGGCTTCTGAGTCCCGCAGAGACCCGAGCTATAAACTGGAAAATGCAAGCGCGGTCCCGACTCGGCGGCCAGCGCAGCCCTCGGCCCCGCGGCCCTTCCGGGGGCAGCGCATCCCCGTCCCCTCCCCGCGCTGGCACCCGCCCCGAGCCCGAGCTCCGAGGCTGGGGTGGGAAAGCCTGAGGCTCCCACTCAGGAGGGCCAGGGAGGGGGGTGCAGGAGTCCCCTCTTCGCCCCCCCAAAATAACAGCCGGGTTACAGGGAGTGCCGTCCCAGGCTGCCCCCCAGAGTCCCTCGGGGTCCCCGCCCGTCCAGCCAGGGTGCGGGCTGTCAGCGGGCGCTGCGGCCCGGAGGGTTTGGGGCCCGGCCCCTGTCCTTGGTGGTGGACGCTCCCGCAGGGGCCTCTGAGCGGGGAGATCCGGGTGGGGGGCTGGACCTGCGGGAGGGTGAGGGGGGTGGGCCCGGGCTGCCCCTATGTCCCTCAGGGCACCTCGGCCCGCGCTTCCGGCTGGCGGGTCACTGCCTCCGCGACCCCGAGTGCACGGGGACGGGTCTGCCGGGGACCCCGAGGAAGGCGAAGGAAGGGCTCGAGCACCTAGGCCCCGGGCCGTGCTGCGTTTGTTGAGCGACTCTACGACCCCACATTCGGCCCACAGGCTCGTTCCGCCGGCCAAACCTGCTGCTTTAAAAATAAGATGATTTTATTTTAAATGTTACGTGAAGAGCACAGGGGACTCCCCGTACCCCGCCCTTCCCTTTCCACTTTCTCTTGTTCTCCCCCGCCCTTTCTGTATTTAAGCAAGCTGTGGAGCTTACTTGGGGCCTCCCAGGACCGCCGCCCGGGGGGCGCTGCTGGGCCGCGGACGGGTGGGCCTGGGTCCTCCCTGAGACCCTGCGGCTGGGGGGTGAGACCCCCCCAGGGGGACAGCAGGGCCTCCAGGCGCCCGGGGGGACGGAGCCGGGAGCGGGGGCTGGGGGCAGTGGGGGGCAGCCGGGGACAGGCGGCTCTTCCGGAAGCTTCTGGGCTGGGGTCCGGCCGAGCCGGGGCCTGCAGGTCACCCTCAGATCGCACTTCTTAAGCGCCCACGGCAGCAGCTCGCGCCTGCGTCTCGGGGGCGGGGGGGGGGGGCCAACCCGGAGACGCCCCCACGGCCACGGCTGCACCGGGACCCCCGCCCTCCCTAGGTGCATGGAGCCGGAGCTTCTGGGTGGTTCTCCGCCCGGAGGAGCGGCGGCAGGGCCCAGCCTCCAAGGTTTGGCAGAGGGGTAAACCGAGGCACCGCCCTGCTCCCACCCCTCAGATTCTGAAAAAAGGAGGCCCCCAAACTGGCTCCCCCTGGCTCCCCCCGCCTCACTGGCTCCTCTGATAACTGCCTCCCCAGGCCTGGGTATCGTTTTCAAAGTGGTAACAGACAGACGTGGGTTTTCAAAACGATGAGCGGGTGAGTGCCCGCTCCCCTAAATCATTAATGAGGGGAGCAGCTGGCCGCCCGGGCTGGGGAGGATCGGAAAGACAAAGGAGGGGGCCGGCTCTGCCTGCCCAGGATCAGGTGCAGCCTGTCACCTGGGCGTCTCCCGCTCGGCAGGGGAGCAGTGGCCGGGCTTGGCCGCCACCCCCCATCCTCGCAGCCAGACCCCCGCACTGTCCCCCTCCTCGGCTCCCGCGGTGGTGGCCACGAGTGCAGATCCTGTCAGGGCAGGGGCTAGGCCCGTTTCCCTCACCACTGGACCCCCGTTTCCAGCAAGAGTAAGGGGCTTCCAGACGCCCCTGCCCGAGTCCCCTACCTAACGCTGTCCTGGCTTCAAGTTTAAACTCGACCTCAGTCAAGGGGTCAGGGAGCCTGCTGGGAGGAGAGCCTTGGTGTGACGGGGCTTCGGGCGCGCTCCCCGCCAGGCCGGGGCCCGTGGGGGCAGCAGCGGGGACGGGGCTTCGGCTCTGGGCGCGCGGGGAGCCCTGGGAGGGCTGCGCGCACACGTGGGCCTTAAGGCTCTGGGGGTCTGGCTGCGCTGGGTCTCACTGGCCGGGACGCTCGCCTGGCGGCCGACAGGCTCTCCTGGCAGTGGTCCTCTCCCGAGGAAAGCCCGTCCCTGACACGAGTCACCGAGACGGCAAAGAGGAGCCGCTGGCCCGTGTGGCACCCAAGCCGCGGCGGGGATGGGAGTCCCGGCCGGAGCAAATCCCTAGGAACGCGTCAGGGCTTACTGCCCGACATTCCTGATTAGCGTGTCGGTTCCAGTGGCTTTGGGAGAGAAGACGCCCTTGGCAGGCTGGCGCGGGCGCTAAGGCGCCCCGTGGAAATCGGCAGCCGCCCCTAATCCCGGCTGGAATCTTCTGGCACCCGACCGCGCCAGGGGTCCCGGGCTCCTGGCCCCCCGCCCAGGCCTCAGGCCCTGCTGGCCGGGTTTAGGGAAACCGGAGCTGTCCTCTCTCCTCCCGGGCGGGCTGGGGCCATCCAAAACGCCCCGTCCGAGTTCAGCACGCGCGTCCGGCGCGCCATCGTCTCGACGCCTTCCCCTGTTTACTGAGTGGCTGCCCTGGGTGGGCACTCTGCCAGGCCCCTGGCACGCACCGTCTTCTGGATGCTTCCTACGGCAGCTCTGCCAGGGGCTCCCTGGCTTAGGAGGTGCCGGGCCATCTGAGCCCCGCTGCGCACCCTGCCTGGCTCGGCCACCCCAAGCCCTCCGTCCGCCTGTCCGCTGGCCTCGGCTTCCCCGGGGCTCTCCGTCGCCTCTCCCTGGGGGAGCCCCTGCCTGCCACCCCAACCCTGTTGAGCTCTGCTCGGCCTCAGTGCTCTCAAGAACCACGTTCACACTGCTCGGCCGTGACGAAGGCCTGCGAGCACCTGATACTGCGCGGCCCCAGCCTCCGTTTCCCCATCTTCGGGGCAGCCCCGGTTTCAGTCTCCCCATCTCGGCTGCGTGGGAGGGGTCGGCGGACGCACAAAGGATTCGGGCGTGCTCCCTGATCACATCGCGGCCCTGGGTCCCGCCTGCGGCCTCCACCACCCCGAGCGCTGAACTAGGAGTAAAGACTCAGTTCGAATCTCGTTTTGGCTACGAGCCCACAAGCAAGATGGAGACCCATAGGTTTCCTGCCCGGCTCCAAGATGGCGGCGCCACTCCTTCGCCCTCACGCCCGAGGTGGACGGCCCCTGCCCGCATGCAACATGGCGGCAGCCTGGGGAAAGCACGCTTCCCGCAGCCCGACTCGCCACGTACCCATTCCCAAGATGGCTTCCCCAGTACAGCCTCACGCTCGCGAGCCACTCACAGGCTCAGGCGCGTCACGTGGCCCCACCTCGCCCCTCCTCCCCCGACTCCACAAGGCCGTTTCCGCCTTAAGCTCTGATGGACGGCCAGATTCCTCAATAGCCGCCGGTCTTGCCTCTTGGCCCCGCCCCCCTCGGACGGCCTCCGAGCCATTGGACGGTGCGGGCGAGGGCGGCGGGCTCTCCCCGCCCCCTCGCCGAGGCAGGAGCCAATGAGCAGAGCGCGCGGGGGACGTGTTCGGGCGTCTCCGCCATCTTGTGAGTCTATAACTCGGAGCCGTTGGGTCGGTTCCTGCTATTCCGGCGCCTCCACTCCGTCCCCTGCGGGTCTCCTCCGTGTGCAATGGACGGGTAAGTTGTGCTTCGCCTCGTCTTGCGCCGCCCCTTCCGCGCCCCCGCCTCGCCCTCGCCGCCGCCCGGCCCTTCCCGGGCCCTACGGCCCGCGCGTGCTCCCGCCCCAGCCCGAGACCAGCGGGGCCTCCGGGTCTCCGCGGCCGGCCTGCCCCCCGGCCTCGGCGCGCGGGAGGCGCCCCGGGAGGGGCGGAGCGGGGCCGGGGGCGCGAGGCGGCCCGCTCTCGTTGGCGGGGGGAGGCTCGGGAGCCCCGCCGCCGTCGCCCCTCCCCCGCATCCCGCTTCCGGCCTCCACGCGCCCCGGCCCGCGAGCGGCCCCACGCCCCTCCCCCTGGCCCTCCGCGCGCGCGGCTCAGCACGCCCCGTCCGGCCCCCGAGCGCGCCCCATGTGGCCCTTCCCGCTTCCCGTCCGGCCCCAGAAGGCGCGTGCGCGGCTCTTCCGCGCGCCCCTCGCCCCACTCCGGTGCGCGTGCGCGGCCCCTCGCGCACTTTGTCCGGCCCGTCTCATGCGCATGCGCGGTCTTCCGCGCGCCCGGTGTGGCCCTTCTCGCTTCCCGTGCGGCCCGTCCGCGCGCCCCTCGCCCGGCCCCCGGGGGCGCGCGCGCCTTTCCCGCCGCGGACTCTGCCCTCGCCCGCCCCCTCCCCCGCCCGCCTCGGGCCCGGGCGCGGCTCGGGAGACACCGCCCTCCTGCTCGCCAGGGCGCGGACCCCGCGCGGGCGCCATCCGCCCCCGCTTGGCCCTGCCGAGTTTCCGTCGAGTCCGCGTGGGCCGCCCGAGCCCTGCGTGGGGTGGATTTCCCCCGGAGCCCCCGCCCGCTGCCGGCGCTGGGCTCGCCTCCGCTGCGTGTCCGCAAGGAGCGGGGGGCAGCCCGGCGCCGCGGCCCCGGCCGCTCCTTTGTTCCCGCCTTCCGCGGGCGAGTGGGAAGGTGGGGCCGGCCGGGGCGCGCTGCGGGCGCCGACCCGGCTTCCGATCTCCTGCACGACGCGGGGTCCTAAGCCGGCCGCGCTGGCGCAGATGTCTCCTTGTCACCCCGCGGAGAGGCTTGTGTTTCCGCAAAGCCAGACCGCGTGGGAGGGAGCGGTCCGGTGCGGGGCGACCCCTGTGGACGCGGCCCTTCCTCGGCGAGGGAGCGATGGGAGACTCGGAGCTTTCTCTAGGCCCGGACCGGTGCTTGGGGCTGAATCGGGGCTGTTGTGTGCGTGAAATCTTCCCTTTCAGGAAAGGAAAGAGGGTGAGGTCTGCAGGCTGCTGCGTAAAACAGTTTGCTTTTTTTGAGTTCGTAGATACAGCTGTAGTTTTTGAGGGGTCTGTAGGCAAAAGGAATCACGGAAACCTGAAACTTAGGGGGAAGCCACGAGCAGCATCGGGCTTCAGTGAAGGTGGAATTAGCTCTGAAGTTTTTAGAGCTTTATTTTGGGCGTTAATTCTTAAAGTCATGGGAGGAACTTTACAAAGGTTTTCCGGTTTTTGTGGCTGGCTATAGGTTTATTTTATTGTGCGGCAGGGGGGAGTGCAGAGTTAAGAAAATGCAACTTTGAAGATTTCAAGGGCAGCACGGTTATCAAACACTTCTAATCTCCGGTGTTGAACTATCTGTTTTCCCCTGGGGCCTCGGGGGGAGGAGGAAGTGCCGGAGGCTCACGTGCCCGCGGAATTCAGACGATAGGTCCGGGCCCCACTGATGTGGTCGTGAGGAAGGACGCCTCGTGGCTGTTTTCCTCCAGCTCTAGAGCAGGTTCTGAGGGAACACGAGGCCGACTGCTGTCCCCTGCAGCTCGGGCACCCCAGACCATCGTGGGCAAAACTTCGTGTCTCTGGTTTTGGTGGTCCCTTCCTTTGGAGCTTCGAGGAAACCTCCAGAAAGGCTCGTTCCATAAAGCGCTTCCTGTGCCGAGGCCCTCCCGGGGAGCAGGAAGCAGGGAGTTGCTCTGGGCAAGCCAGCCCTGGGGCGGGGGATGTTTTTCATTCTTATGTTTTTTTTTTGGGGGGGGGGGGGAGGGGAGCTTTTTGGGCTGGTGAGTTTTTAGTTTGTTTGTTTCTCCACTAGAAATCATTTCGTAAGCTTTCTACTAGGGTAGAGAAGTGAGGGCCTGATAGCGGGGCTGAGGTGGTTGGGGTGAGCAGGTGAGCTTGTCCACCAGAAAAGGGTTTTCCGTGGGCATCAACCTGCCCTGAGGGGTCCAGGAGCCGGGGAGCACGGTAGATGAGCCTGCAAGCCAGGGTCCCTGGCACCCTGCGGGCGGGCGCTGCCAGACTCAGTTCTTTCCTGAGTTGCTTAGGACCTTGGCAGGGACTTGTGTTAGCCCCGCAGAGGCTCTCGAGACAACCGGGAGCGTGTCGGGGGCCTGCCGAGCTCCTGCCGCCGTCTTTCCTCTGCTAAGTCTTCGAGAGGAGGAGGAAGTCAGGCACGTGGGCGGAGGGCGACCCCACTGCCACGACCTCCTTGCTGGGCTTGGGCCTGGGAGGGCTGCCTGGCCATGTGGATAGTTGCCCCAAGTGTCTTAGCAGGCCTTGGACTTGAACTGAAGCCACCCTCCCAGAGGCGGGGCCCGGGGTCCTGGTGGGAGGGACCGGCTGAAGGACAGTGGTGGTGCCTAGACAAGCTGGGTCCAGGGGACGATGGGTCGCGCCCCACCCCACCTGTCCGCCTGGAGGAGAGCTGAGAGTCTGGGGCCGCGCGTGGGGGGGTGCCGTGGGCGGCCCTCACTCCTGCGCCCTGGAGGCTGGGGGCTGTGCTGGGCCTCAGCGGCCCCACCTTGCTAGCACCTTGCTAACATCGTCTTCTTTCTTTCTCTACAGCATTGTCCCAGATATAGCAGTTGGTACAAAGGTAGGCGTCTCCGCTGCGTCCTGCCTCCCGCTGTCCTGGATCCCACGCCGACCCTGCGGGGCCAGGCGGCCCTCGCCTCGCTGGAGAGCGCGGGAACGCAGCTGGCGTTGGGGGCAGTCGGGGTTGGGGGCTGCCAGTGGAGCTGGAGCTTCTTGTGTCAAGCCCTGGGCCAGCTTTAAGCACGTGCTTTCGGGCCCGCGAGCCTTTTCTACCCGAGTTCTCTTCTCCTTGCCCTTAAGTTCGAGCCAGGGAGCACCTGCCTGTCGCAGGCGGCGCGCTGTGTGCTTGGTTTGTCGAGATCAGGTAGTCGCGGGGCTGAGGACGTCTGTCAAGGGGCTTTGGTTTCCCTTGCTCTCGGCAGGAGCGAGGCGGCCTGGCTGTGGAGGCGAGGTGCTTGGGGCTGCGGGGGCTTCTCTGGGTGGTGGTTTGACTCTGAGGTGATTTTTACCGTGGCAGGTAAAGGGAAGGAAGGGTGTGCTGTGCGTGCAGCCACGCTGCGAGAGGGACCCTCACGGGGCCCTGAAGAGGCGCCAGGCTTTGGGCCTGTGTGCTTCAGCCACGGCCAGGGACCATCCTCGGCCTGCCCTAGCGGCACGGAGGGCCTGGGGGCTCTGTCCACGGGGGTGTCCCCTAGAGCTGGCTGCAGCCAGGCAGTTGTCCAGGCTCTCCAGTGGGTGGGTACACGGGAGGGAGCCTGCAGCGTCTCGGTTGTCCTGGCGTCTGGTGCCTCCCTGGGCGCTGCCCTGAGTGTGGAGGGCATGGGGAGACTCCACCCAGGGCCCTTGCAAAAGGCGGGAAGGCGGAGGCTGCCTGCTCCCTGCATGTGGGGGTCGGGGGCCGGGCTCTCAGCTGCCCCCCAGCTGCGGTCACGCCGGCTCTTTGCCATGGGAACGGCGACTCGAGTTTCAGGCAGGCGGCCGGGGCGGGCTGGGGCGCCCTCTTGAGGCTCTGCTGCCCTGACTCCCGGGGCCCTTTCTCTCCTGGGCGGCCTGGGGCCTCCTGGTGCTCCAGGAAGGGAGCCTGGCGAGCCAGGGGACGGCTGGGGCCCCGGCTGGGCTGCTCTGTCACAGGTTGTGGTGCTGGGACGCAGTCTTGGTTTCCAGCAAAGTTTTATTTATTGTCACTGCGGGCGCTGGCTGTGGCTCTGGAGTCCTGTCACCCATGTGTGCCCTCCAGGCCAGCCTTGGTGCTGACGCCACTGTGTCGGGATGGTCTCCTGGCACCTGCAGCGTGGGCTCCCACGTCGGGTGGAGCCTCTGGGCTGGGGTGTTGGTGGTCTAAGCTGTGGTCTGGAGGTCCCAGGCGTGGCGCGGGGGGGTCCTCCGGCACCCGCTCTCTGGTTGGCAGTGCTGCCTGCAGGTGCCCTGGGATTGGGGGCCACCCAGGTGGTGCTGGGAAGCTGTTGCTGTCCCGCTGTGCCCACGTGGAGGGAGGATGCCCGTCAGGGAGGGGCTCTGCGGTGTCTCTCGGGTCCCTCGTGGGGGGTCTGTAGGTGGGTCCTGGGGTCAGTGTTGGCCTGGGCAGAGCCCGGCCGCCTTGGTGCTGGGTGCGCCACTGCTGCGTGGAGCCCGGTCCTCTGGGGCCCCGAGGCGCTGCTGGGCGGGCTGGGGTTTGGGTACTCTCGGGGGCGCAGCCACGTGCTCTCTGCCTAGGATGGGCTCCAGGAGGGGCTGGGGATCCCCCCTCAGCTTGGGACAGGGACGAGCGCGCGCTTTTCTCTTGCAGCGGGGATCTGACGAGCTCTTCTCTGCCTGCGTCACTAACGGACCTTTTATCATGAGCAGCAGCTCGGCCTCCGCAGGTACCTGTGCGTCTGCGCTGGGGCGGCGGGTGGGGCGTCCCCCTCGGAGCGCGAGGGTCCTGAGCTCTGCCTTCAAGCCACGGGCCTGCGGCTCACCGTGGGTTTAGTTTAGCTCCGCTCTGCAGAGGGAGCTCCTTCTCGGGGACCGGGGGGAGCCCGGGGCCTCGCCTGTGGGAGCCGTACTCAGCGCTTCGCCCCCTCCCTCAGTTCTTGGCGCATTTTGACGGCCAAGCTTGACCCTCGTGTCTGGGTGGCTTCACGACTTGGGGTCACCCACCAGCTGCTTGGCTCGTCTGCGGGACCGCAAAGCGGGGTCCTGCTTCCAGGCTCCCGGGCGCGGCTGCGGCTCTGCACGCCACGACGCCCCCTGCGCCCTCTTTCAGCCAACGGGAACGACAGCAAGAAGTTCAAAGGGGACAGCAGGAGCGCGGGCGTGCCCTCCAGGGTGATCCACGTGCGGAAGCTCCCGGGCGACGTCACCGAGGGCGAGGTCATCTCCCTGGGGCTGCCTTTCGGGAAGGTCACCAACCTGCTGATGCTGAAAGGGAAGAACCAGGTAGGGCCCGGCAGGGCGGGGGCGCAGGGCACAGGGCGCGGGGCACGGGGCACCCGCACGGGCCGGGCGCCTGCTCACAGCCGCCCTCGCCAGGCCTTCATCGAGATGAACACGGAGGAGGCCGCCAACACGCTGGTCAACTACTACACCTCGGTGACGCCCGTGCTGCGCGGCCAGCCCGTCTACATCCAGTTCTCCAACCACAAGGAGCTCAAGACGGACAGCTCGCCCAACCAGGCGGTGGGTGCTGCGGCGGGCGGGGCCGCGGGCCGCGGGGGCCGGGGGCTCACGCGCGTGTCTCCGCAGCGGGCCCAGGCGGCCCTGCAGGCTGTCAACTCCGTGCAGTCGGGGAACCTGGCGCTGGCCGCCTCGACCGCCGCCGTGGACGCGGGGATGGCCATGGCTGGACAGAGCCCCGTGTTGCGCATCATCGTGGAGAACCTCTTCTACCCCGTGACGCTGGACGTGCTGCACCAGGTGGGGCGTCGCCCGCGGCGGCCTCGCTTGTCTTGGGAGGACTTGCTCCACGGGGAGCCCCCACCCTGCCGGGACCGCCGCAGACCCTTGGGGGAGCTGGCCATGCTCGCCAGCCCGCTGGGGGCAGCCTGCCGGGGGCCTGGGCCGCCTCTCTCCCCCTGCAGGGGCAGAGCGTGTCCTCGGCTGCCTGGGGCCTGTCCAAGGACGCCCCCCGCCCAGTTCTGCGCGTGGGGTCGGGGGTCCCTGGCGGACCTGACGGCCTCCTTCGCCCTCTGCAGATTTTCTCCAAGTTCGGCACAGTCCTGAAGATCATCACCTTCACCAAGAACAACCAGTTCCAGGCGCTGCTGCAGTACGCGGACCCCGTGAGCGCGCAGCACGCCAAGCTGGTGGGTGCCCCCTCCCCCCGCCCCGCGCCCCGGGGCCCCCCGCTGGCCCTCACGGTCTCGCCCCTCGCAGTCGCTGGACGGGCAGAACATCTACAACGCCTGCTGCACGCTGCGCATTGACTTCTCCAAGCTCACCAGCCTTAACGTCAAGTACAACAACGACAAGAGCCGGGACTACACACGCCCCGACCTGCCCTCCGGGGACAGCCAGCCCTCGCTGGACCAGACCATGGCCGCCGCCTTCGGTAAGCGCGCAGGCAGCATGGCGCGTGCGTCGGGGACGGTGGGGCCGGAACCGGTGGGGAGGCGGCCGTCCAGGGGTCAGCGCCACGCCAGCCCTCCCGCCACGCCCACACGGCCCCAGCCAGGTGCACAGACCACGCAGCAGCCCTCCCCCGGCCGCCGTCCCGCGAGGTGTGGCGCAGCGATGGGCGTCTCGTTTGTTCCTAGGTGCACCTGGCATAATCTCAGCCTCCCCGTACGCAGGAGCTGGCTTCCCTCCCACCTTTGCCCTTCCTCAAGCTGCAGGTACTCACACAGCCGCCCCGTGACGTCCGCTCGTGCATGCCCACCCCCTCCCCAGCGGGAGCTTGCTCACTGGCCGCTGAGGCGGGCTGGCCGGCTCGTGGCTCTGAGCACAGGTACCGGGCGCCGCCTCCCTGGGTGAGGGCACCCGCGAGCGAGCGGAGGCCGAGCGGCGTAGCGGGCAGGAGGGCCGCAGCGGTCCCGAGGCTCGGGGGCGCGGCCGGCCGACGCACAGCGCCTTGGTTTGGTTCCTTTCAAGCACCCGGGGGAGCGTGCCAGCGGGCGTGAAGGAGGCGTGGCGCTCCCAGTAGGTTGGTTGGTGGCTGGTAAGCGAGCGCCGCGGGCGGCAGCATGGGCCGGCAGGCACAGGGCCGTGCCGAGCCGGCTGTGTGGCGTGTCCTTGGCTTCTTGTCGTCTTTGAGCCAGGTCCTCCGGGGTAGGGCGGCCTTGCCCTAGGCCTGGAGCCAGGGCCCCCGGGACTGCAGAGTCGCAGTGACTTGCTGCATGGAGGCGCCACCGACTGCTTGTGGCGGAGCCGTGTGCGCAGAGGCGCAGGCTTGTGCTGTTGGAGCGCATGTGGATGAGCGGCCGCCGGGCAGGGCCCGCGGCGTGTGCATGAGGGGGCAGCCTCCCGCGTGCCGTAGCTGCTCACGCCGCAGCCCTTCCTTTCCAGGCCTCTCTGTGCCCAACGTCCACGGAGCGCTGGCCCCTCTGGCCCTCCCCTCGGCGGCGGCGGCGGCAGCAGCAGGGCCGGATCGCCATCCCCGGCCTGGCGGGGGCGGGGAATTCGGTCCTGCTGGTCAGCAACCTGCACCCTGAGGTAGGTGGCTCGCTGGGGTCGTGTGGGAGCACAGGCGGGGCCTGCCCAGCGCCCCTTCGCGAGTAGCAGCCCAGGACCCGCCTCCCCCGGCTGCCGGCGCTGGTGGCTGCTTCTCTCCCGAGGCTGCGCTGCGTTCCTTAGCGTCTGAACGCAGGGGTTCGAGTCCACAGTGCATAGGGTTGAGGTTTTGTTTTTGTTTTTGTTTTTGTTTTTTTTTCTTGCTACGAGAAGGCAGCCTAGAAAGACTTGGGGCCCGGCCGGGTGCTGTGTGGGGATGTCCTCCCTCTGGGGTGTGGGTGGTGCCCGGGAAGCAAGGTCTTTGCTTGAGAAATGAGACAACAGGGCGAGCATCTCCTCGGCACTGCAGACTTGTGTCTGTCTGTCCGCTCCTCTCACTCCTGCGGGCGTGGGACAGGGTGATCCTGACTGGCACGGCCCAGTCCTCTCCGGAGGCGGGAGTCCTCACGGCTCCGGGGCACCAGCCACGCTCGCTGCCTCCTGGTAGCTGCCACCGCCCAGCTCGTCCCCGAGTTGGAGGGCGCGGGGCGCAGCTGTGAACTAACCTGGAGCTTTAGCTCATTGCTCGCGTGGCCGTTGTTTTTAAGAGACTTAACTGCGTCAGGCGGGAGGAGACAACGCTTCTGTGGAGCGGCAGTTACGCCGAGTGCCTATAGGGGAGGAAACCCTGAGCGGAGGTGAAACTGGGGGCGTCCGAGCAGAGCGTGGCCTCTCCCCGGGCTCGGGCCTCCCTGGGGCCCTCAAGCAGGCCCGGTCCTGCCGCCTCGTCCACCAGGCCTGGCAGGGCCTTGGTTCTGGGCAGGGAACGTTTTTGGGGTGTGCAGTTTGGCTCTTCTGGAAAGCCCTTCCGCGCCGGTGTTGTCTCCTGCCGCCTGAGCTGATGAAGGCGTCCTCTCACTGTGTGTCCGGTGCGGTGTGGTGTGTGTGCGAGTCTTGACTGATGGGACACTACATTATTTTCTTACGTATTTACTGACCTGTGTTTTTTTGCTACTTTTTTTTCTTTTCTCCCCTTCCCCTTTCCCAATTTTTTTTCTTGCCCTGATCCGGAATTTCTTTGCCAACTGACTGCACGGTACTTCTGCTTCCTGTTGTTGCTTGAAACAAAACAAAAACATAAAAAAATAAAAAAACAAAACTCCCCTCTCAAACCCTGCTCTCCGGAAACCAACCTGCCCTTGAATATTAACCACCTTGACAACTTCGTCACGTCAACCACTGTCGCCGCCTGCGGGGCTGCCTCCTCGTGGTGGACGACTCAACCTGCCCCTGACTCTCCCTCTTCCCTGTCCCTCCGCTGCCTTGCTCTGCTGTCCTCTAAAGAGAGTCACACCCCAAAGCCTCTTTATTCTTTTCGGTATGTTATTCACACTTTATTACCTTGTTTTCGTTTAGTTGAGATTATTTTTTACACCCTAAACGTACTATGAGTTTTGCAGTTTGGGCCTCTGCCTCACTCCGTGGTTTGCTTCCGGTGTGCGTACTTTACTCTGGTTCCGTAGAGACGCATGGTTTAGTGCCTGCATGCTTCTCGGAGAGTAACTGCTGGGAGCACGCCCAAGTGGTCGTCGGCACTTGGCCGCCCTGCGGCGTGTCCCCGTTTGCTAAACGTAACTTCTGTGAGCGCCTCGGGACTGCTAGCCGCAGCCCCGGGCAGAGAGCCAACCCGGGGGCAGGGGCGGGGTGGGGGCGGGGCCGGGGCGCAGCAGGCGGGCGGCTCAGCCCTCGCCCGCTCCCGGCAGGCGTCTACGGCGACGTGCAGCGGGTGAAGGTGTTGTTCAACAAGAAGGAGAATGCCCTGGTGCAGATGGCAGACGGCAGCCAGGCGCAGCTGGGTAAGGGGCCCGGGCCGCGGGCGGGCGGGCAGGCGGGCAGTGCCGCGCATCCGGTGACCGTGCCTCCCCGCCCAGCCATGAGCCACCTCAATGGGCACAAGCTGCATGGGAAGCCGCTGCGCATCCACGCTGTCCAAGCACCAGAGCGTGCAGCTGCCCCGCGAGGGCCAGGAGGACCAGGGGCTCACCAAGGACTACGGCAGCTCGCCCCTGCACCGCTTCAAGAAGCCGGGCTCCAAGAACTTCCAGAACATCTTCCCGCCCTCCGCCACCCTGCACCTCTCCAACGTGCCGTAGGTCCCGGGCGCATGGGGCCGGGGGCGCCGGGGCCCTCCCGCAGGGCCGCGGCTCACGACCCCTTCCCCACAGGCCTTCGGTGTCTGAGGAGGACCTCAAGATGCTCTTCTCCAGCAACGGGGGCATCGTCAAGGGCTTCAAGTTCTTCCAGTGAGTGTGGGGACAGGGATGGGGGGCCGGGCTTCCCGGGCAGGGGCGGGGCCTCCCGGGCAGGGGCGGGGCCTGAGGTCCTGTCCCGCAGGAAGGACCGCAAGATGGCGCTGATCCAGATGGGCTCGGTGGAGGAGGCCATCCAGGCGCTCATCGACCTGCACAACCACGACCTGGGCGAGAGCCACCACCTGCGCGTCTCCTTCTCCAAGTCCACCATCTAGGCGGCGCCCGCGCCCCGGCCGCAGCTTCCATCATTCCAGAGAAAAGCCACTTTAAAAAGCAGCTGAAGTGACCTTAAAAGACCAGAGAGTTTTATTTTTTTAAAAAGAAATCAGTTTACCTGTTTTTTAAAAATTAAGTCTAACTCGCCTTGCTAGCCTTGTGGTGGCGGGTGGCCCTCGGCTCCTGGGGACTGGCAGGGTCCCGGCCTGGTCCCGGCCTTGCCAGGCCTCAGCGACGCCTTCTGCAGCCGGGGCTCGGGGCCCGGGGGTGCCCCGCACCGCGAGGCGGCTTCTCGTGCCTTAAACTAGGACACCTGCCCGTGCGCAGGGGCCTCCTCGCGGCCGCACGTCTTTGGGAGCCCGGGGCAGGGCTGCAGCCTCCGGTGCGCTCGGGCCGGGCGGAGAGCAGTGGGCCTGGGCCCCAGGCGGCCGGCGCCCCAATCAAGTGACCGTGATTCTCCTGCCTGGCGCCCCGGCCAGCAAGGGGCCCCTGCAGACACGTGCCTAGCAATATTCACAGTTGACCAAATATCCTAGTCTTTCTCCATTTATATGCAAAAGGATAGTTTTAAGGTACCTTTTTATAGCGGATGCTAAGTGGTGTAAGTGTGACCAGGGCCTCCGCAGGCCCCTCCTATACTGTCCTGATGACTCTCCTGTGATTACGTGACGTCCTAGAGCAGGAAGCTCCCGAGAGCAGCCTGGGGCTCGGCCGGCCGGCATCGGGGCGCAGGCCCCCACCCTGTCTGCCTAGAATGTGGCGCGCTTAGATCTTTTTCAGGGTTTTCCTTCCTGCAAACTGTGGACCAAAGTTCTGCTTCTGCTTTTGCTGTTTGTCCGCTGCCAGCACTGGGACCCAGGCCAGCCCCCAGGTCGTGACCGCACCTCGCCCAGCGGTGGGCGTGGGATTGGGGCAGACCCCCGCAGCTGTGGCTCCCCGTGGCACGGGGCGGTCCCTGCGTTGGCGTAGCGTGGACAAGGGTGTAAATATTTATGACTTTTTGTACCTGTTGTAAGAGGAGGGGCGCGGCGCGTTTTTTATGGGGACACAGATGTATATTTTGATACCAGCGACCACAGGTTCAGTATTGTACGCGTGAGCCACGCCCGTCCCAGGCGGCTCGTGGCGCAGGATGGACAGCGGTTCTGCAAGCTCGGCCTGCCTCTCTGTGCCTCTGCCGCCCCCGCCGTGGCAGGCAGCCTGGCGCCCGTACTGGGACTCGGAATAAACTTCTCTGTATCCTGCCTCTGCCTCGTGCTGCTCAGCCCCCTCCCCACCGCGGGCCTTGGGATGGGGTCTTGGGGGGGGGGGGTCCCAGGGATGGTGGGGTGTGCAGGGACCACGATGGCCCGTCGCTATAGGAGCACCTCCCCAACAGCCATGCCCCAGGGGACAGCCCGCCCGTGGGTGGGCCAAGGGGTCTCCCAGCGCGTCCAGCCAAGACCACACGAGCAGTGAAGGGGCCTTTTATTGCGCACTCACTCCTGGAACCTGCGTGCCCCCGGCGCCCTGCGGTAGGCGCCCTCTGCCTCCGCCTCCCCCGGCTCGCCCAGTGCCAGGCCCCCCACCTTGCGCCGCAGCGTTGACTCGCGGCTGGGGGGCGCCAGCGCCGGTAGCCCCTCGCCTGTGGCCAGGTTGACGGTGGCCACGGCCCCGAAGCGCGGCTCGTCCTGGTCCCCGTCGCTGATGGACGAGCCTGGGGACGCGCCGGGCGCCCGGGAGCAGCCGCGGAAGGCACGGGCCAGGTCGCCCAGCTCGTGGTCGCCATCGGCGCCCCTGGCTTCGCCGCCCGCCGCCTTCCACTCCCAGGGCCCGTTGCCGGCCGACAGGTGCACCACGGGGTGGTGGGGGGCGTGCGCGTCGACGGTGACGATGCTGGCCGAGTCGCGGTCCGACGGAGACCGGTACTGCGACGAGTCGGAGCTGGCGCTGGACGACGAGGCGGTCTCGGCGCCCCTGGCGCCCGCCGCGGGCCCCGCCCGGCGCCTTGGACATGGCGATGACCTGCAGCAGCCGCGGGGCGTTGGCCGCGCCTGCCGCGCCCTTCTCGGCCATGGCCAGCCACTTGGCGCGCACGGCCGCGCCGCTCTTGGGCGACAGGCCGGCCAGCCCCGGGGCGCCCTCCTCGGGGATGTGCACGAGCGGCGGCGGGAGCACGACCCGCGGCCCGCAGCCCGGGCGCGCCTGCACCGCGGGGTAGAGCGGGGCGGGCGCGGGGCCCTCGCCGCCCTCCTCCTCGTCCTCCTCGGCCATGGGCTCGGCCGCGCGCAGGGCCCTGGGGCTGGCCTCGCCGCGCGCGCCCCCCGCCGCGCCCTCCAGCGTGCGCTGCTTCCACTCACTGACCAGCTGGCGCGAGCGCGACGCGTCCAGCGGCACGTGGATGGTCATGTGGCGGCGCGCGGGGTCGTCGAGCGAGGGCGCGCTGGCGCGCGGCAGCGTGTTGCTGAAGGTCACCATGTCACGGCCCAGCGGACTGCGCGGCGCCAGCAGGTCGGCGTCCACGCTCGCGCGCTTCAGGCCGCCCAGCGCCGCCTTGTCCCGCGCCGCGGGCCGCGGCCCCCTCCAGGCGCCCGGGCGGGCCCAGCTCGTCGGTGCTCACCGCCTTGTTCCGGTACACCGAGTCGTGGCCCCGCTGCGTGAGCGCGCGCAGCGCGTCCTGGCCCGGCGCCGCTGCGCGCCTCTCTGCGCGCGGGGCCTGGAAGTTGCCCACGGCGTGGCAGGCCTGCGGGAGGCGGGTCTGAGGGGGGCGGCCTGCGGGAGGCGGGTCTGAGAGGGCAGGGGGTCTGGGGGGAGGCACCTTTTCCCCATGGGGTCAAGTTCTGGCCTCGAGGGGACCCCACACCCCAGGTCGGGGCAGCCTGAGCCCGGAGGTCCTGGGAGCCCGACTCCCACTGGACAGCCCTGCGGGGCGCACAAGCCCCGACCCCCGTGACGCTCAGTGGCCCCGTGGACACGGCTGCTGGCGCGCGCCTGGCCGCGGCGCTCACCAGGTAGGCGGCGATGCCCGCGCCGATGAGGAAGCCGGCGTAGACGTCCACGGGGTGGCTGCGGTACTGCGTGATCTGCGTGAGGCCGCAGACGCCCGCGGCGATGGCGAAGGCGAACACCAGGAGCGGCTTGAGCAGCTTGGTGGCGTCGGAGACGACCGCGTTGAAGTACATCTGCGGGGGCGGGGCATCAGGGGGGACTGGGGGCGCGGGGGGAGGGGGCTGGGGGGGCGCGGGGGGAGGGCAGGGGGAGGCAGTAGGGCTGACGGGGGGGGGCTCGGGGGGCTGGGGCAGGGGGCTTGGCGCAGGGGCTCACCGACACGTAGACGGCGGCGAAGGCGGAGAGCGTGGCGTGCTGCGACGGGAAGGTCTTCCTGGAAGAGGCGCGGCTGTCAGCGCCCCGGGCAGGGGGTCGGGGTGCGTGGGCCCGGGGCTGGCCCCCCTCCCCGCGCGGCCTCCGTCCTGGGAACGAGCCTGGACCCAGGGGCGGGGGTGCGGCTCACCGCGCCGACAGGATGGCGTGGGCGTCGCGGCCCGCGCAGATGTCCTGCGTGACGTAGGGGCTGCTCTCGCAGGGCGCGCCCAGCAGCGTGTAGTTGGGTTTGCAGACGGTGAGGAAGAAGGGCGCGTGGTAGCCCGTGGCCAGCTGGATGACGTCCGTCACCAGGGCCGTGGCGCACAGGCCGAACACGTGGACGCCTGAGGGGGGGGGGCGCGGGTCAGGCCGCGCCGGGCAGGCCCCGCCGCCCGCGGCCCCCGGGACTCACCCACGAAGCGCACCGTGCGCCGCAGGAAGCTGTTGAAGTTGCAGCCGCCGGCGTTGATGCTGCCCTCGGGCACGCCCGGGCCCCCGCCGCGGCCCCACAGCCGGGACTGCAGGCAGTACAGGACGCCCTCGCCGACCATGATCTGCGACAGGGGCGCGCTCAGCCGGGCGGCGCGGCGGCCAGACCCCCCCCCCTGCGCGGGCAGGCACTCACCGAGGCGGCAGGCGCGGCGAAGGCCAGGCTGAGCAGCATCAGCAGCGGGATGAGCTCCTCGTGCGTCTCCACGTAGGGCATGGACAGCGTGCGGTCGTAGCACTGGAAGCCCACTTTGGCCGGCTTGAAGAGGTCGGTCAGCTCCAGGAAGTAGAGGGACACGATGGAGGACGCCACGATGGGCAGCTGGGGGGGCGGGGCGCTCCTGCGGTCGCTGGGCCTGTCCGTGAGCTCAGGCCAGACCCCCACCCCACCCGGGCTTGGTGGCGTGCCCATCGGCTCAGTCACGGCTGGGGGTTCTCCCACCCCCCGTCTAGAAAGACACAGCCTCAGCCTTCTCCATCCACACACTCCACCCACTCATCCTCCACCTCTTCTTCCTTCCATAACTCACTCCACCCAAGCTCCATCCAGTCTCAATCCTCCCATCCATCCATCCATCCAAACTCCATCCATCCTCCCATCTGTCCATCTATCCATCCTCCATCTGTCCTTCATCCATCCTCCATTCATCCAAACTCCATCCATCCATCATTCATCCATTCCATCCATCCTTCCTCCATCCATCCATCTTCTCATCTGTCCTTCATCCATTCTTCCTTCCATCCATTCAATCCAAATTCCATCCATCATCCATCCATCCTCCCATCCATCCATTCTCCGACCATCCTTCCAACCAGCCACCCAACATCTCTCCACTCGCCTCTCCCACCATTCGCCACCTCTCCCTCCCTCCGTCCATCCAGCCCACCCACCTATGCTCCCACCCACTCATCTATGCAAGTTACCCATAGACACAGCAGCTCAGCCCTCTCCACCCACCATCCAACACCCATCCAAACTACTCGACCCGTCCATCCTCCGTTCATCCAAACTCCATCATCCATCCACCCTCCCAACCTTCCATCCTCCATCCAAACTCCATCCATCCTCCATCCGTCCCTCCAACCAGCCACCCATCATCTCTCCACTCGCCTCTCCCACCATTCACCACCTCTCCCTCCCTCTGTCCAGCCACCCACCTACTCTCCCACCCATCTCATTCACTCATTCATTCACGTGTTCATCCACTCCACCCCACCTTGCCTTCCTGGGCATCCTAGAAGCAGCGAACGCCCTCCTGCCTCTGAGCCCACCCTTGGCCTCCACTGGGCTCCCCGGCCTGCTCAGGAGCCCCCACCCCGAGCGCCCATCTCTCCCTCGTGCAGCTTCATTTTCCCTGCACTCCAAGCCACGACACGCTGATGTACCACGCGGCCCTGGGAACAGCATCTGGCCTACGGGATTCCAGGAGGGCAGACCAAGGAGTCATGCGTTCATCATTCATTCATTCATCCGCTTGCGCCAACAGCTCTCGAGCAGATTCGGGCGGAATATTCCGCGGGAGGCAAACCCGGGCGCAAGCGCATGCCCTTCCGGGCAGGGGGTCTCAATCTCGACACCCAGAGGGGCCGGGCAGCAGCCTCCTGCAGGATCAGAGGGCCCCAGAGACCCGAGGGGGCCAAGCTCCAGGGGCAGGGGGGGGCTAAGACACCCCAGCCCCGTGGGGCAGGGGCTCAGGTGGAGGCAGGAGTGGGCTGGGGCGCCCGGAGAGGAAGACGCCGTCACAGAGCATCCCCGGGCAAAGTCGGGATGGCAGGAGCCGGGCTCACGGCCAAGGAGCATTTATTGAGCACCTGCTGCATACAGGCCCTGGGACCAAAGGTCGTTGGGCCAAGGGTGAGCAGCCCTGCCAGTGCCTCGGTTTCCTCACTGTGAGATGGGAATGACAACAGTAGCTTTGCGCTTGGCTTCGCCGCAAGGACTGGCCAAGTTTGCGTTTTGGATGCTCAGACTGGTGCCCCCCGTCGTGTCTCGCCTTTATGAGTGTGAGCTGGAGTGGGCGGCCTTAAAAACAGCGGTTCCCCCTTTCAAGTTCTCAGTCGGTGTCCCCAAGGACCTTCTTTCTTTCTAGAAAAAGATTTATTTCTCCCCACCCCTTCGTTGTTTGCATTCACTGTGTCTGTTTGTTGTGAGTTGATCTTCTTTTTAGGAGGCACTGGGAAACAAATCTGGGACCTCCCATGTGGGAGGGAGGTGCCTAACGCCTTGAGCCACCTCTGCGGCCTGCCTTGCTGTGTCTCTCATTATGTTTTCCTCCTTGTGTCTCTTGCTGCATCATCTTGTCGGGTCAGCTCGCCATGCCTGCCCGTTTTGTCAGCTCCCTGTCTTGCTCATCTTTAGGAGGCACCAGGAAACGAACCTGAGGCAGACCCTGTGGTTGGCGGGAGCTCAATCACTTGAGCCACCTCCGCTTCCCCCCAGTGACTTTCCAAGTCTCGGGCTGCGCCCGTGACCCTGGTGAGCGCCGAGCCTTTGAACCAGGGGAGCTGCGCAGGGCAAGGGGCAGGCGGGGCCGGACTCGGGCCACGGCCAGGGGGAGGGGCTGCAGGGCACCGGAGGCCAACGGCGAGCTTCAGAGGGGAGGGTGGGCGGGACCTGGGGGTGCTAACGTGACCACACCACGAGGCGCCACGCTCACCGCTGCCAGCGGCAGCAATTCCGGTCGTGGCGTGTGCCGCCATCGCCACCGTTTCCAGGCGTTTCCGTCCCCCCCAAACAGAAGCCCCATCCCCGTGAGCGGAACGCCCCGTCTCCTCCCGGAGCCCCGGGGCCGCTTCCTGCTCTAGAACCCGCCGTCCCAGCGGCTCGGCCCGCGCGTGCCCTCCCCTGCTTCTCCCGCTCAACGTGGCGTCTGCAGGGTGCTTGCGTGTGGGCGCGTGGATCGGGCACCCATTCCCTTTCCGGGCACCACGGAGTGGACCCGTTCCGGAGGGACACCTGGGGGGCTGCCCCCTTTTTGCCGTGCAGGTACAGCTCCCTGCTCGAGCGCTGCTTCCAGTTCTTCGGGCTCTATGCGTACCCAGGGTGCACCAGGCCCCTCGGCCCTCTCCGCCCTGCTGTTGAGCCCAGCACCTGACCGGGGACACGGCACGTGGCGGGTGGACAGCGGAGGGCAGGGCGGCGCGGGGAGCAGTGGATGGCGGCGGCGGGGCGAGGCTCAGCCCGTGCGCCCGGCGGGGCCCCGGCAGACGCCACAGACCCTGGAGGGTCCCCGTCCCCACTTGCCAGGGCTCCCGGAGACCCCTGGCCGGAAAGCAGGGACACGGGCACGGAGCAGACCCGAGGGGACTCGGTGACCGTGACACAGTGAAGGCCCCGCCAGCGCGCTGCGTCAAAGAACGTAACTCACCCCCGTGGACGCGGGGCGCGCAACGTGAAGCCGAGCTACGGCTGCTCACCCGACACCCGGACCGCGGCCGATGTCCCAGGCAGACGCCGCGGGGGAAGCGGGCGCGCGAGGGCGAGAGAGGTGCAGTGGCGCCAGGAGGGGACTCGCGGCCTTTTCCTGCACCCTGGGACCCCTCTTCCGGGGAGACATCCCCCAGCTCGCTCGTGCGGAAGGGCTCTCATTACAGGGACGTCTGCGCCGGCAGAGGGGTCCCCGGCCCGTGGAGTACTACGCAGCAGGACAAGGGCCAGGCGCGGCCCCCGGGACACGAAGCAAGACCCCCGACCGTGGCCAAGCACAGAGACATACATTTACAGTTTCTAGAAGGAATGGGGAGTGCCAGGGGCAGCGCGGCGCCGGCCCTGGTGGGAACCTGGGAAGGCACGCCCTTTTCTAAGGCAAAGTCAAGCGCAATTTTGAAAATTAAGGACTTTTCTGCAGAGGGAGGCGGGCGCCGCGGCCACACCCCTGTTAGCGTCTGGGGGCCCCTGCCCGGGGGTGAGGGGCTCTGCCGGGCCCCCCGCGGTGGCGTGGCTTTTCTGGTACATTAGGCAGGGGGGTCCTTGACTGTGGAAGACGAAGGAAGGGCCCGCGGGACAGGCTGTGCCCACCACCATCCTCGGCGCACGGGCAGCTTTTTTTGTGTGTTTAAAAATATTTTATAAATATTAATTCCTCTGAACGTCACCTCTAGAAACGCGGAGGTTGAGCTCAGAGAGGTGAAGGGGCACGCGCAGGGCCACGGCACGCAGAGGGGGGATCTGAACTCTGACCTTCGGGTTTCAAAGCCCCTGGCAGGAGGAAACCTGCCCCATCCCGGGGGTCCCAGGCCCTGTCCTTGCCCTCGAGCTCCCAGCCCAGCTCCTCAGGGTGGCTTCCTTACCTGGCCGCCTGTGGGGGGCCCCTGCTACCTGCATTTGTCCAGCCTCCTACAGCTTAAGCACGACCCGCTTCTGGGCCTTTGGAACTCCTACTCGACCTGCAGAGCCCAACTCCTGTGGCCCCCTCTTCCTGCCCAGGCTCTGACCATAGGAGGCGGGTGCAGCTGGGCTGGGCCCTGTTCCCGGCGTAGAGGCCCCCGAGCACCAGGACCTGACTGCGGCCTCCGCCCCCTGCCCACGCCCCCCACTCACCTCCACGAAGTAGAAGCAGGGCAGGAGCGTGGAGCTGTCCTTCGGGTTTTTATTCTTTTCCTTGGGCGGCATCATGGTGCTGGCGGCGCGGCAGGCCGTGGCTGCAGGGGGACAAAGCCGCGCCGGGGGTGGTCTGGGGGTCGTAGACCCAGCCCCGCGGGCCCGGGGACGGCGCCGGCGTGAGGTGGGGAAAAGGGGTGGGGGCAGCTGCGCCAGAGCGGCCCGGGGAAACTGAGGCCGGGGGGAGGGCGTCCTGCCCCGCCGCCTCCCCCTAGCGCACCGCGGCCTTTCCAAATAACGCGTCTCCCGGGCGCCAGGCGCGGGATGGGGGGCCGGGCGGGGGAGCCCCGCAGAGCAGGGGATGGTGGCGCGCGCGGCCGGAGGGCGGGGGTCGGGCCCCGCGGCCCCGCAGCCCCGCGGCCCCGCAGCCGGCTCACCTGGCGCGGCGGAGCTGGGCGGGCGGCGCGGGGCGGGGGCTGCGGCGCGACGAGCACAAAGCGCGCCCCTCCCCCGCGGGGGCGGGCGGAGGGAGGGGGAGGGGAGGGGCTGGGCGCGGCCCGGGGACCCCCGCGCGCGCGAGGGGCGGGGGCCCTTTGTCTCGGCGCCTCGGGGGCGCCGCGTCGTCTCTGCGCTGCGCCGCCCGCGCCCCGCGCGCCCTGTCCCCGGCCCTCGGCTTCCGGGGAGCAGGGGGCTGGGGTCCCCTCCCTCGGGCCCTCGCGGGTCTCTGGAGGCGGCGGTGGTGGAGGGGGCCGTGCTCTGCGGGCTCCCGCCCGGCCTCGCGCTCGCCCCGCGTCCCCGCCCGCGCCCCGCCCCCGCCCGGCGCGTTGCCATGGCGCGCTCAGCCGCGGAGACAAAGCGGCGGCGGGCGGGGGGCGCGGGGCCAGGGGGCGTCCTGCCGCCCGCTCCCGCTCCGTGCTCGCCCCTCTCTCCCTGCTCCCCCCCCCCCCCCGAGGTCACACCTGGCCAGGGCCCCCAGGTGGATTAGGCGGCGCTTGCTGTTTGCGGCGCGTGCACGCGGCTCCCGGGCCGGCAGGGTTCCACTCCCTTCACTACTCACCATCGCCCGAGCGCCTACTGAGTGACCCTCGCCAGGGCGCACCCCGCAGTCGTCCCCCAGCTGGGGGTCTGATTGGAATCGGAGTCACACGCAGCATTGATTGAGCGCCTCCTGTTTGTAGCTCAGGCTTCCGGTGCAGCCGTGGTGCCCCTGCCCAGCCCCGCACCCTGCCCCGTGCCCAGCCCCGCGCCCTGCCCCGCACTCACCCGCGCCTTGCCCCGCCCCCAGCCCCGCGCCCTGCCCCGCGCCCTGACCCGCGCCCTGACCCGCACTCACCCGCGCCCTGACCCGCGCCCAGCCCTGCGCCCTGCCCCGCACTCACCCGCGCCCTGCCCCGCGCCCAGCCCCGCGCCCTGCCCCGCGCCCTACCCCGCACTCACCCATGCCCTGCCCCGCGCCCAGCCCCGCGCCCTGCCCCGCGCCCTACCCCGCACTCACCCGCGCCCTGCCCCGCACTCACCCGCGCCCTGCCCCGCGCCCTGCCCCGCACTCACCCGTGCCCTGCCCCACGCCCTGCCCCGCACTCACCCGTGCCCTGCCCCACGCCCAGCCCCGTGCCCTGCCCCGCGCCCAGCCCCGCGCCCTGCCCCGCACCCTACCCCACACTCACCCATGCCCTGCCCCGCGCCCTGCCCCGCGCCCTACCCCACACTCACCCATGCCCTGCCCCGCGCCCTGCCCCGCACTCACCCGCGCCCTGCCCCGCGCCCTGCCCCGCACTCACCCGCGCCCTGCCCCACGCCCAGCCCCGCGCCCTGCCCCGCGCCCTGCCCCGCACTCACCCATGCCCTGCCCCGCGCCCTGCCCCGCACTCACCCGCGCCCTGCCCCACGCCCAGCCCCGCGCCCTGCCCCGCGCCCTGCCCCGCACTCACCCGCGCCCTGCCCCACGCCCAGCCCCGCGCCCTGCCCCGCGCCCTGCCCCGCACTCACCCGTGCCCTGCCCCACGCCCAGCCCCGTGCCCTGCCCCGCGCCCAGCCCCGCGCCCTGCCCCGCACCCTACCCCACACTCACCCATGCCCTGCCCCGCGCCCAGCCCCGCGCCCTGCCCCGCGCCCAGCCCCGCGCCCTGCCCCGCGCCCTACCCCGCACTCACCCATGCCCTGCCCCGCGCCCAGCCCCGCGCCCTGCCCCGCGCCCTACCCCGCACTCACCCGCGCCCTGCCCCGCACTCACCCGCGCCCTGCCCCGCGCCCTGCCCCGCACTCACCCGTGCCCTGCCCCACGCCCAGCCCCGTGCCCTGCCCCGCGCCCAGCCCCGCGCCCTGCCCCGCACCCTACCCCACACTCACCCATGCCCTGCCCCGCGCCCTGCCCCGCGCCCTACCCCACACTCACCCATGCCCTGCCCCGCGCCCTGCCCCGCACTCACCCGCGCCCTGCCCCGCGCCCTGCCCCGCACTCACCCGCGCCCTGCCCCACGCCCAGCCCCGCGCCCTGCCCCGCGCCCTGCCCCGCACTCACCCATGCCCTGCCCCGCGCCCTGCCCCGCACTCACCCGTGCCCTGCCCCACGCCCAGCCCCGCGCCCTGCCCCGCGCCCTGCCCCGCACTCACCCGCGCCCTGCCCCACGCCCAGCCCCGCGCCCTGCCCCGCGCCCTGCCCCGCACTCACCCGTGCCCTGCCCCACGCCCAGCCCCGTGCCCTGCCCCGCGCCCAGCCCCGCGCCCTGCCCCGCACCCTACCCCACACTCACCCATGCCCTGCCCCGCGCCCTGCCCCGCGCCCTACCCCACACTCACCCATGCCCTGCCCCGCGCCCTGCCCCGCACTCACCCGCGCCCTGCCCCGCGCCCTGCCCCGCACTCACCCGCGCCCTGCCCCACGCCCAGCCCCGCGCCCTGCCCCGCGCCCTGCCCCGCACTCACCCGCGCCCTGCCCCGCAACCTGCCCTGCGCCCTGCCCCACGCCCAGCCCCGCGCCCTGCCCCGCACTCACCCACGCCCTGCCCCGCACCCTGCCCTGCACTCACCCACGCCCTGCCCCGCGCCCTGCTCACGCCCTGCCCCACGCTGTCCCTCTCTGTGCCACTTGCCCTTTCCTGAAGAAGAGACTCAACCCCACGGGCTGTCGGGCCTTCGGGGAGGCCGAGGAAGGCTCCGGGGGCTCAAGGCCCTCCCCTGTGGACCCCGTGGCCGCCCAGGCAGGGCTGCCAGCCCCTGTGGTCAGGAGTGGACACACCGGGGGGATGGACTCGGGGGGCCCCCCTGCGGAGCCGGGTGGGGGGCAGCTCTTCCCAGGGGATGCCAAGGCTCGGGGCGACCCCTCACTGGGGCCACGGGCAGTGCGGGGCCGCCTGGCAGGCCGCGCCTGTGCCTCAGTTTCCCCCTGGGGCAGAGGCTGGCGGCCGTTGGGAATCCTGGTGTCGAAAGACGACCACAAACCGCCCAGGAGGCGGGAGGAGGAGGGACAAGTGGGGAAACTGCTCCTTGGGTGTCTCCTGGGCAGGAGAGGAGGGGGTCCCCCAGGACACCCCCAGGGCCGGGGGTGGCGGGTGCTTCTCCCCACCGGGCCCCCGGCGGCAGGCGCTGGGAAGCCCTGCGGGCTCGGAGCAGGCCCGGGCGCGCTGCTGAAGGGGAGACGCGGGCCTCCTCGTTGCGCAGCACAGCCCGGAGGCGGCTCGTCCTCGCTTGACAGATGGGGAAACTGAGGCTCAGGGAGGGAGCTCTGAGGCCACACACCCAGGGGTGCAGCTGCTGGGTCAGCTGAGCTCGGGGCCCGGCCCAGGGAAGGGTGGACGGGCGGGACAGAGGATGGACACGGGGACCCTGGGAGGGCAGAGGGGTGCAGGCACGGGGATCTGCACGGGGGCCCCGGGCGGCAGCTTGAACTGGGGGGTCCCGGGTGCCACGAGCCTCTGAAGACCCCGTCGGAGGCGGGGGGGGGCGTCCTCTCTTGCGCCCTGGCTCGGCGACCGCCCCTCAGGTCCCCAGACCCCACGCCTCGGGGAAAGGTCTTTTTTGTATTGACCCAACATTCAGATTATGTGAAATCAGCCGTTTCAAGGGCGCAGGCCGGCGGCTTTTGGGATTCGCGGCTTTCGGAGGTTCAGCCGCTGCCTCTAGTTCCAGAACGTTCCATCAGCCCAGGAGCGCCCGGCCCACTCGCGCTCACTCCCACCCCCTGCCCCAGGCACCCCCGGCCCCCCTTCCCGGCTTGCAGATGGAGACCGAGGGTCGGTGGCCGGGCCAGGGTCCCCGTGGGACTCGCACCTAGGACGCTCCGCCCACTGCCCCCGGCTCTGCCGCTTGGCACAGGGAAACTGAGGCCCTGTGTGGGCACAGGGGAGCCACTGCATCCTGCTGGGTACCCGCCCCCGTGCCTGGAGGCCCCGCTCACAGAGGGGAAACTGAGGCCCGGAGCAGGCCAGTGGCAGAGTCCACGTGGCCTCGGGGGCGGTTGGCGGGGGCGGGGGGGTGGGCCTTGGGCAACTTCCCCTTTCGCCGCCCGGGGGGCGGGCCCAGGCCCGGGGGTGGGCGCTGCCCGGCTATAAGGGAGGTGGGTGCCCGGGCCGCCCGAGCCCGCCACGCCCGCCACGCCCGCCATGCCCGCCATGCCCGCGCTCGGACTCCTGGCCCTGCTGGCGGCGCTGCTGGCCGCGGCGCAGGCCGACGAGTGGCCGCCGCGCCCGGGGTCGCCGTCTGGGCCGGGGCCCCGCGCGGCCATCGTGGGCGGCAGGAAGGCGCGGCGGCGGGAGCTGCCCTTCCTGGCCTCCCTGCAGGAGCAGGGCCGCCACTTCTGCGGGGGCGCCCTGGTGCACGCCCGCTTCGTGCTGACGGCCGCCAGCTGCTTCCGCAGTCGGTGAGGGGGCTAGGGGGGCCCTCCCGGGGGGCGCGAGTGGCGGCGTCCCCGCAGCCCGCCCCCAGCCCGACGTCCCGTGCGCCGCCTCCCCCAGGAACCCCGGAATCGCCACCGTGGTGCTGGGGGCGTACGACCTGAAGCGGCGGGAGAGCGCGCGGCAGAGCTTTCA